>NC_090646.1:668603721-668903721 GCF_040937935.1 Hyperolius riggenbachi
AGCGGAGACTAGAAAACATCCTGAACAGGTACATTTTTTAAGCAAGTGTGAACCGGCTCTACTATGGTATACTTTATGTGCTTGAAGCTAATGGGAAGCGCTAAAACAAAAAAGGAGGATTAGCCATACTATGCCAGGGAAAAAACACATATATAAGTAGATAAATACTTGATCTACTTACATAACACATGTATTGTACTGTCCACGTTTTGATTTCAGTGAATTTTATATAGTAGATGAAGAGAATTCTGTTCCTGGTGGCATCCATGTCTTTTGCCCACAGTTTAGGCTAAATCCTGATGTCATTTCTGCCCTTTACTTTTTTCTTTTCTCCTCCGCTGAGTCACCTCAGCATTGCTTGTAAACACAAGTGAGCAGGGGATCGTGTTTCAGATAAGCAGCTAGGCATGCAAATAAAGGGAAGAGGAGGAATGTATTATAGATAAAAAGAACCCCCAGCATGCAACGGTTTGGCACTGACTATTAAAGGGCCAGTGCTCCTTAAGTATGTGATAACTCCAAATCATAACCGCAGAAAAAGTTTTGAAAGTTTTGAATGCAGGATTAGCATCTTTATCACTTAATACACTCAGACCAGTTGCTGTTGAAATTTGATTTTTATGGTGGCAATCCCGCTTTAGGGTCCGTTCTCACCTGAGCGGGAATCGCGCGATTCCTGCTCATGGCAAACCGCTAGCGGTTCTATGAAAGCCGCTACACATAGTAGCAAGTGGCAGTGTTCTGACTGCCGCGTTTGCGGTTAGCGATAACGCGCTGCATGCAGCGGTTTGGCGGCGATTTGCAATCGTGATTAGCGTGCAAAGCAAGCTAATCGCGATCACTCCAAAACCGCCGCAGTGTCCAGTGATTTTTCAGCGTTAATCACGGGAAAATCACTCCCACAAAGCGACAGTGGTAATCGCCGGCGTTTTGCGATTATAGGTGTGAACGGGCCCGTAAAGGACCACTGTCACGAAAATCTTACAATTTAAAATATACAGTATGTAAACCTATACATATACTGTAAGTACTTTCTTCCAGAGTAAAATGAGCCACAAATTACTTTTCTCCTATGTTGCTGTCACTTACTCTAGGTAGTAGTAATCTGACATTACCGACAGGTTTTGGGCTAGTCCATCTCTCCATAGGAGATTCTCTTTATTTTCTTTACTTTCAAAAGCACTTAGTGAATGGCAGTTGCTCCGTCCAACCGCCAATAAAGTGTACGGTGAGCAGGGAGGCTGGCCACCATCTTTGTATAAATTTTTTTCTGGTAGTGTCTGTATAAAGAATAAAGACCATGCTGAGGATCCCCTATGGAGAGATGGACTAGTCTAAAACCTGTCGGTAATGTCAGATTTCTACTACCTACTGTAAGTGACAGCAACATAGGAGAAAAGTCATTTATGGCTCATTTTACTCTGGAAGAAACGGACTTCGTATCTGTATATGTCTACATATATTTTACATTTTAAGATTTTTGCGACAGAGGTCCTTAACCACTTCAGCCTACAGGTGTTTTCACCTTCAGGACGGAAGCAATTTTCCCCTGTCAGTGCCCCTCCCATTCATTCTCCAATAACTTTAACACTACTCATCACATGTAAATGATCTATATCCTGTTTTTCTTGCCACAAATTAAGCTTTTTGTGAGCGATACTTGTTTTCAGTAATTACTTTATTTTCTATGCATTTTATAGACAAATACACACACAAAAAAAGAAAGAAAAATACACTATTTCTCCTCTCCTTTATAGTTTTAAAATAAGCAATGCTACTATAAATCAAAGTCACCCATTTTATCTGCCCATTAGTCCCGGCTATCACAACATTTAAATGTTGTCCCTAGTACAATGTATGGCATTAATATATTATGTGGAAATAAAAGCGTATTTTTTCTGTTTTGGTTTTTTTGGTGTCCCATCAATTGTAAGCCCTTATGTACTAAAATAACAGTAATATACCCTCATGACATACCTATTAAAAAATAGCTGAGTCCCTAAGGCAACTATTTATAGATATTTTTCTTACTTTTTTTTCAATCTATTTACCTGGTGGGGGAGGGGGCTTTGAAAATGATTAAACTATATTAATATTTTTAAATGTGTAGTATGTAATTTAACTTTTCGCCACTAGATGGCGTTAGAAACGGTTCCAGGTTTACCAGGAACTGTTTAGTCTTTTTTTTTTTTTTTTTTTTTACTGTTCACTCACATTCTTTATTATGAATGGACATGGCCCCTGATCAGGGCCATGTCCATTCATCACAGTCACTGCAGTTGGTTCGGAGAAACCTTGCTTCTCTTCTCCAACCGCCGACACGGAAAACCGCTAGAGTGCGCAGGTCTGCGGCGTGCACCGCTGCTTAAACACTGGACGAAAATATCCGTCCAGATAGGATTAAGTTGTTAAGGAGAGGAAAGGCTCTGGGTCCTATAGGGTCTTCCCACTCCTCTCTCGGTCCCCGTTCCAGCGCTGGCTCCCCGGTAGCAGTATTTGACCGATCGGTTGAATACTGCTCTCTGCTCCCGCGGGAGGCTTTGGAAGTCTTCAGGATCCCGAGTGCTGGGCTGCTCCATTCTGCGCACGCGCTTGCACGCTCCCGCGCGTTCACCAGGGGATCAGGAGAGGAGGGGAAAGGGTCATTAGGACCCAGAGCCTTTCCTCTCCTTAGGTATCTGTATGATTTTTTTTTTTTAGCACTTCCCATATTATTCAGGCACCGGGGAGTTCGGCGCAGTGCGAGCCAAATGACCGCTCACACCGCTGCCACTAAACTCCTAGGCGGCGTTAAATACTATTCCCCCTCTGAGCTGTAGCAACTCGGAGGGAGGTGTAATTTGGGGTCCAGCGATCGCCGGAGCCCCAAATCACTCTTACGCTCCCTGCGCAGCATTACATTGCTGCTATCATCAAATGTATGTAGGGATGATCAAATATATGCAAATTCTTCCGAGATGATGTAATTTTTTATGCAAATATATGCAGCTTGAATTGATTGGTCTATTTTCAAACTGCAAACATTTGCATAAAAATTTGCATAATTTCAGAAGAATCTGATCATCCCTGCATCATAGCAGCAATGTTTTGACGGCACTCGGCGCTGAGCACTGGGCGCCAAAATGAACTGCTTCATAGTAAACTACTTGGCCTGGTCTCTTGCAGTTTACTATAAAGGGATTGTACTGTATTTGCCTTTCCCCGTCTTATTGGATTTAGAACTGGCGGTCCAATCCCCCTACTGATGCGAGCAGCACGACTGAGCATGGTGACGGGTCCACCTGCGTTGTCCTGTCTATCCTCCGCAGTTTATCCCCAACCAGGTCCCCTGTGGAAGCCTCTTGCCAGTCAGAGGGAGCCGGGAATCTAAAGGTGGCACTAACGGTCCAATTTCTAGCAAAAAATCGTTAGTGCGATCAGCAATTCTGATCGGAAGTGAAATCGTTCACTACACTATCGATGAACCAATCTTTGCTTCCGATCTATTACAACCAACAAGAAAATCCAAATTTTGGTTTGCCAAAAATTCAATCGGACAACTGTTTTTATAATCGTTTGAAATCGATTGTGCCCATCAACGGAGATTATTTATAACCAATCCGATCAGAATATCTGATCGCTCAAATGATATTTCGCTAGAAATTGGGCTGGTAGTGGCTACCTTTACGCACTACATCTCATACAGAGAAAAGGCTTCACCTGGCCGCTCCCCGGCCTCCTGCGGCCGCCAATAGAACACGCTTCCTCCTGACCTTCTGATAAATCCAGCGGAGCTCTTGGGAGATTACCGGCTTCAGAGCTGACTTTTCACACTCCGGGGCCACATTATTTCCTCTTGTTACATTAAACGCAGCGATCTGTTCCGCCCGTTGCATATTCATAGCCGGTCGGCGGGAGAAATCCCACAAGGTGTTCTGGGAGAGAGAGAGAAAAGTCTCTAACCTTTTCAAGGCAGCGCGTAGAGACAGCTCCGGCCCTGGCTGATTAGAGGAAAGGTCAGCAGTGTGCCGTGTGGACTTCTGATGGCTTCCCACCACTATTATACATCACGTTCCCCCCCAACACCCGCAGCCCCCTCCCAGGCAGAACAAGCCATCCATCCTAATGACAGAGTGGACAGTCTTCCCACCGCTGACGGCCCTTCCTGAGATAATGGCCGCGGGTTTCATTCTGCCGTCATGTTTTGGACCTTACCCAGCGAGCGTAATTATACCGAGACTGCGGGGGGTGCTGAAAGGCCTCCATACTTGTCAGTTTCATCAACGGAGTCCCTCACCCTTCTGTAACAGCTCCGGCCGCACAAAGCGAAAACGCTCCCGCTATCAGATCGGAGCTCGCTTTCATTTCATCAGATCAGAACTCGCTTTCATTCTTGACGGACTTAGGCCTTGTTCACATTGAATTCCGTCCGCGTTGGGCTGTTTTTGGTGCATATTTTTTTATTCGATTCCCGGTCGCTTGAGTGGGTGATTAGTTTTTGTGCTTAGCAGTTTTCGAAGCGTTTTTTCCGAGCGGTTTTGTAATTCACTCCCTGACGCAAGTCAGGAGGTGAATTCATTGATCCAGAAAATAATAAATACAATGTATCTATTCTTAAAAACACTAGCACAATCGCCTTATTGCACGTTTTTGTTTGCCTTTTCCGATTTTCCTATACCTTCCATTGAGGCAGAATCGCCCCGAAAATGGATCATGCACTGCTTTGCTAGCTAGCATGACCCGCGCTGATATGAACCTTCGCATAGACATTCATTGGCCACGCGGTCGGCGTTTTTAAAAACCGCAGGCGGACGAAAAAAACACGAAAACACCTGCAGTGCGAACAAGCCCTCACTGATGTCCGATGATTCACGGTGACCGCTAATAACGAGTAAGTGTGCGCATAATGGCCAAGTCACACTAGGGTGATTAGCGGGTGATTCTTTAAAGCGCTAGTGCAATTGTAACCCTATGGCAGTGGTCTCACTGCTGCGATTGCCGCCAATTGCGGGAATTTCGTGATTAACAGCAATCGCGAAACGTGTTGCCTGCAGCATTTTCTCGCGATTCTGGATCAATCATGATACAGTGCTTAAAAAAGCGCTGATCGTGATCGTCGGAAATCACGAGAGTGTATGTTATTTTACTGCGCTAATCGTGGCAAAATCACTTCCAGGTGTGAATGGGCCTCACACACAGGGAATTACAGTTTATGTTCAGGAACAGGTTTTTTTGTTTTTGTTTTTTTTTAGTAAGCATTTAATCAATCATTATTTTAAATTGTGCTTAAATTGTTTTGTAAAGACCATTTATAATTTTAGCAGACGATCTTATCAGTCCTTCAGATTGAAAGGAAACATCGTACTTCATCGATCCACACCTCTACAGAATCCAACCAGTGATTGTATCTCCAATAGTTATGATCATATCTATGAAAAATCCACCAAACAGAACAATCATTCCTTTAAAGTGAACCAGAGACGAAGCACCCTCATGTATTTTACCATATATATCAGTGGGAACATTAGAGAATACACCAACCCTGCTCTCTGTTTCATCCTTCACTGCTCAGCCTGCTTCTTATCAGCCCTGATAATATCCCCGACTGAGCATTCAGTCTGGCTTTGCTATAATGACTCAGCTATAATGATTCCTGAGCAGAGCCACAAGAGGGCAGGCTTGGACTTGAAAAGACATCAGAAAAAACAGTCTCTGTTATAATTATTCCTGAGCAAAAAAGCCAGACTGAATGCTCAGTCTGGGATTTTATCAGGGCTGTTTAGAAGCAGGCTGAGCAGTGCAGAATGGAACAGAGAGAACCCTAACCCATTGACTTGCACTATGTGTGTTTTTGCTGCATTTTTCGCATCGCTAGCATTTCTGCTTAGTGTGTTTCCTGCCTGAAGTGTCGCTGTAGACAAGACTACTGAAAGAATGTGAATGAATGAAAAAGTTTAGGTTTTAATCCACATCAATAAATGAGGCTGAGGCTTCCTCAGCGAGGTACGATGGTGACCGTGAATGATGCTGCTGCTGCAATCAGGGTAATTGCGGGACCCCCGCAATATTCATCTCCACCCCCCCCCCCCCCCCCCCAACCCTACGGGCACCGCTGATTAGTGCTCTTATAGGGAGTGGAGGTGGCCAATCAGAGATAAAGACATTTCCGGATGATACAAACTCTGATCTTCCTGCCCACTCAGTGCCCTCCTCACCAGCATGCTGGCACGCCAGCGGTAAAGCTCTGCTAAGCTTCACATTAAAAATTCCCACACTGGGCCAGAGCTGATTATTTCAGCACTCACCATTAAGGCCCAGTGCACACCAAAAACCGCTAGCAGATCTGCAAAACGCTAGAGGTTTTTGAAGCATATTTTCAGAGCGATTTTAGGCATGTTTAGGGCTCATTCACACAAGAGCGTTTTGCCGGCGATTTTGGCAAAACACTCAAGCGATATCGCTTTTTAAAGCGCTAGTGCAAGGATACCCTATGGGCCCGTTCTCACTTGGGCGATTTGCGTTAATTGCCGGAGATTAACGCAAATCGCCAAATGCAAAACGTGTAGCCTGCACCGTTTTCAGGCAATTTCCCGGCGATCGCGTTTCAGTACTATAGAAGCGCTAAATGCGATTGCGGGAAAATCGCTGCAGTGTCCAGTGATTTATCTGCGTTAAATCGCGGAAAAATCACTCCTGCACAACACCGGCGGTAATTGCCGGCGTTTTGCGCTTTTAAGTGTGAATGGGGCCTCAGAGAGGTTTTCTAAACATGCCTAGCGTTTTTGGGAGTGTTTTTGTGTAGCAGATTTCATATATTGTTACAGTAAAGCTGTAAGGCCTGAAACACACCAGAGGAGTTTTTCTGAGCGTTTTGAGTTTTTTGGGAAGAGCTTTTAGAGGTTTCAAAAGCTCTTCCCAATGTAATGCTATGGGTTTTTTTTTACAAAACCTCATTGCTCCAGTGTGCACAGACACATAGCCTTAGCAGCAGATTTAAAAACTCAAAACGCTCAGAAAAACTCCTCTGGTTTGTTTCAGGCCTTACTGAACAGCTTCTGTAACAAAAACTCCTGGATCTGATCAGGGGCGTAGCAATAGGCCCTGCAGCGCCTGCGCCCGCGGGGGGGCCCGGCCCCCCCCTGGGGCCCGCTCGGGGCCGTTTTTTGGGGGGCTGGAGGGGTGGCAGCATGAGGGGAAAGCCTTGCCCACAGTCGGCGGGGAGAGGGGAAGTTCCCCCCTCTCCCTCACCTCGGGGCTCTCCCCTCTGCGCTCCCCTCCAGCTAGTCAATGTGTGTGGGCAGCGGGCAGCGGGATACATACCTTCTTCCTTGCGTTCCATCGCCGCCTTCTTGCTCTAGCGGCTGATGTCACTTCCGGAAGCGGAAGTGACGTCAGCCGCTAGAGCGAGAAGGCGGCGATGGAACGCAAGGAAGAAGGTATGTATCCCGCTGCTGCCCGCTGCCCACACACATTGACTAGCTGGAGGGGGATTTTCAGGTGTCTGCTGCCCACATTACGATTTTCAGGTGCCTGCTGCCCACATTACGATTTTCAGGTGTCTGCTGCCCACATTACGATTTTCTGGTGACTGCTGCCCACATTACGATTTTCTGGTCACTGCTGCCCACATTGCGATTTTCTGGTCACTGCTGCCCACATTACGATTTTCAGGTGTCTGCTGCCCACATTGCGATTTTCAGGTGCCTGCTGCCCACATTACGATTTTCAGGTGTCTGCTGCCCACATTACGATTTTCTGGTGACTGCTGCCCACATTACGATTTTCAGGTGCCTGCTGCCCACATTACGATTTTCAGGTGCCTGCTGCCCACATTACGATTTTCAGGTGTCTGCTGCCCACATTACGATTTTCAGGTGTCTGCTGCCCACATTACGATTTTCTGGTCACTGCTGCCCACATTGCGATTTTCTGGTCACTGCTGCCCACATTGCGATTTTCAGGTGCCTGCTGCCCACATTACGATTTTCAGGTGTCTGCTGCCCACATTACGATTTTCAGGTGTCTGCTGCCCACATTACGATTTTCTGGTCACTGCTGCCCACATTGCGATTTTCAGGTGTCTGCTGCCCACATTGCGATTTTCAGGTGTCTGCTGCCCACATTACGATTTTCAGGTGTCTGCTGCCCACATTACGATTTTCTGGTCACTGCTGCCCACATTGCGATTTTCTGGTCACTGCTGCCCACATTGCGATTTTCAGGTGCCTGCTGCCCACATTACGATTTTCAGGTGTCTGCTGCCCACATTACGATTTTCTGGTCACTGCTGCCCACATTGCGATTTTCAGGTGTCTGCTGCCCACATTGCGATTTTCAGGTGTCTGCTGCCCACATTACGATTTTCAGGTGTCTGCTGCCCACATTACGATTTTCTGGTCACTGCTGCCCACATTGCGATTTTCTGGTCACTGCTGCCCACATTGCGATTTTCAGGTGCCTGCTGCCCACATTACGATTTTCTGGTCACTGCTGCCCACATTGCGATTTTCTGGTCACTGCTGCCCACATTGCGATTTTCAGGTGCCTGCTGCCCACATTACGATTTTCAGGTGTCTGCTGCCCACATTACGATTTTCTGGTGACTGCTGCCCACATTACGATTTTCAGGTGCCTGCTGCCCACATTACGATTTTCAGGTGCCTGCTGCCCACATTACGATTTTCAGGTGTCTGCTGCCCACATTACGATTTTCTGGTCACTGCTGCCCACATTGCGATTTTCTGCTCACTGCTGCCCACATTACGATTTTCAGGTGTCTGCTGCCCACATTACGATTTTCAGGTGTCTGCTGCCCACATTACGATTTTCAGGTGTCTGCTGCCCACATTACGATTTTCAGGTGTCTGCTGCCCACATTACGATTTTCTGGTGACTGCTGCCCACATTACGATTTTCAGGTGCCTGCTGCCCACATTACGATTTTCAGGTGTCTGCTGCCCACATTACGATTTTCTGGTCACTGCTGCCCACATTGCGATTTTCTGGTCACTGCTGCCCACATTGCGATTTTCAGGTGTCTGCTGCCCACATTACGATTTTCAGGTGTCTGCTGCCCACATTACGATTTTCAGGTGTCTGCTGCCCACATTGCAATTTTCAGGTGTCTGCTACCCACATTACGATTTTCAGGTGCCTGCTGCCCACATTACGATTTTCAGGTGTCTGCTGCCCACATTACGATTTTCAGGTGTCTGCTGCCCACATTACGATTTTCTGGTGTATGCTGCCCACATTAGGATTTTCTGGTGACTGCTGCCCACATTGCGATTTTCTGGTGACTGCTTCCCACATTAGGATTTTCTGGTGACTGATGCCCACATTGCGATTTTCTGGTGACTGCTGCCCACGTGGCGATTTTCTGGTGACTGCTGCCCACATTGCGATTTTCTGGTGAACTCTGCCCACATTACGATTTTCTGTCCCACATTACGATATTCTGGTGAACGCTGCCCACATTACGATTGTCTGGTGAATGCTGTCCACGTTACAATTTTCTGGTGACTGCTGCTCACGTTACGATTTTCTGGTGAACTCTGCCCACATTATGATTTTCTGGTGAACGCTGCCCACATTACGATTTTGTGGTGAACGCTGCCCACATTACGATTGTCTGGTGAATGCTGTCCACGTTACAATTTTCTGGTGACTGGTGCCCACATTACGATTTTCTGGTGAACTCTGCCCACATTATGATTTTCTAAAGGCCCACATTACGATTTTCTGGTGAACTCTGCCCACATTACGATTTTCTGGCCCACATTACGATTGTCTGGTAAAATGCTGCCCACTTTACAATTAATTTACAGTGAAACGCTGCCCCATTACGATTATTTGGCACCTATGGGGGGGGGGCCCCATCCAAATATTCGCAGGGGGGCCCAGTGATTTCTAGTTACGCCCCTGGATCTGATCTAGCGGTTCTCAGAGCGGTTTTCCACTTTCTTATACTTTAACATTGAGGCAGAAATGCCTCAGAAATCTAAAAAATGCTGCAGCCCCCGAGTTTGCGTTTGTGGAAAAAACGATCCGCTCTGGTGTGCACCAGCTCATTGAAATACATTAGCCAAGCGGTTTACAAACAGCTAGCATCAGGGCTGGGCCGAGGCATAGGCTGGAGAGGCTCCAGCCTCAGGGCGCAGTGTAGAAGGGGGCGCAGAATTCATTAAGCTGTCATTCCTAATTGATAAAAGCTGAAAGAAAGAAGAAAAGGGGATACATGGCAGTGACTGCAAGCCAGATAACTAGATATTAAGGTGTTGATGAGGTTGTGGGCCCTGTGGCCCTCTTAGTCTAATAGTAATCAGTGTGTGACGGCTCGGGTGGCAGGGATGGAGGGGCGCACTATTAGTGTAATAGCAATCAGTGTGTGATGGCTGGAGTGGGAGGGATGGGGGAGGAGCCTCTTAGTGTAATAGCAATCAGTGTGTGACGGCTGGGGTGGGAGGGATGGAGGGGCGCACTTTGCTGTCTCAGCCTTGGGTGCTGGAGGACCTCGTCCCGGCTCTGGCTAGCAGTTTTAAAAACGCTTCACCAGAACCGCTCTGGTGTGCACCAGTCCTGCTGCTATAGGAAGCCGTATCTTCAAAGTAACGGTACCATCAGCCCATGGTGGATAAAACTGACTAAGGGAGCCCAGGTACAGCGCTGTGTGCGCGGCAGCGTGCGTGTCTCGGTTTGTGTGTGCACATGCCTGCGTGTGTGTCTCGGTTTGTGTGTGTGCGCGGCTGTGTGTGTGTCTCGGTTTGTGTGTGTGTCTCGGTTTGTGTGTGTGCGCGGCTGCGTGTGTGTCTCAGTTTGTGTGTGTGTGCGCGGCTGTGTGTGTGTCTCGGTTTGTGTGTGTGCATGCCTGTGTGTGTCTCGGGTTTTGTGTGTGTGTGTGTGCCTGTGTGTGTCTCGGGTTGTGTGTGTGTCTGTGTGTGTCTCAGTTTGTGTGTGTGTGTGTGCGCACGCCTGTGTGTGTCTCGGTTTGTGTGTGTGCGCGGCTGTGTGTATGTCTCGGGTTGTGTGTGTGCGCGGCTGCATGTGTGTCTCGGGTTGTGTGTGTGCGGCTGCGTGTGTGTCTCGGTTTGTGTGTGTGCGCGGCTGCATGTGTGTCTCGGGTTGTGTGTGTGCGCGGCTGCATGTGTGTCTCGGTTTGTGTGTGTGCGTGGCTGCATGTGTGTCTCGGTTTGTGTGTGTGCGCGGCTGCGTGTGTGTCTCGGTTTGTGTGTGTGTGTGTGCGCACGCCTGTGTGTGTCTCGGTTTGTGTGTGTGCGCGGCTGCGTGTGTGTCTCGGGTTGTGTGTGTGCGCAGCTGTGTGTGTGTCTCGGATTGTGTGTGTGCGCGGCTGCATGTGTGTCTCGGTTTGTGTGTGTGCGCGGCTGCATGTGTGTCTCGGTTTGTGTGTGTGCGCGGCTGCGTGTGTGTCTCGGTTTGTGTGTGTGTGTGCGCACGCCTGTGTGTGTCTCGGTTTGTGTGTGTGCGCGGCTACGTGTGTGTCTCGGTTTGTGTGTGTGTGTGTGCACGCCTGTGTGTGTCTCGGTTTGTGTGTGTGCGCGGCTGCATGTGTGTCTCGGTTTATGTGTGTGCGCGGCTGCATGTGTGTCTCGGGTTGTGTGTGTGTGCGCGGCTGCGTGTGTGTCTCGGTTTGTGTGTGTGTGTGTGCACGCCTGTGTGTGTCTCGGGTTGTGTGTGTGTGCGCGGCTGCATGTGTGTCTCGGTTTGTGTGTGTGCGTGGCTGCATGTGTGTCTCGGTTTGTGTGTGTGCGCGGCTACGTGTGTGTCTCGGTTTGTGTGTGTGCGTGGCTGCATGTGTGTCTCGGTTTGTGTGTGTGCGCGGCTACGTGTGTGTCTCGGTTTGTGTGTGTGCGTGGCTGCATGTGTGTCTCGGTTTGTGTGTGTGCGTGGCTGCATGTGTGTCTCGGTTTGTGTGTGTGCGCGGCTACGTGTGTGTCTCGGTTTGTGTGTGTGTGTGCACGCCTGTGTGTGTCTCGGGTTGTGTGTGTGTCTGTGTGTGTCTCAGTTTGTGTGTGTGCGCGGCTGCATGTGTGTCTCGGTTTGTGTGTGTGCGCGCACGCCTGTGTGTGTCTCGGGTTGTGTGTGTGCGCAGCTGTGTGTGTGTCTCGGTTTGTGTGTGTGTGCGCGGCTGCGTGTGTGTCTCGGTTTGTGTGTGTGTGCGCGGCTGCATGTGTGTCTCGGTTTGTGTGTGTGCGCGGCTGCGTGTGTGTCTCGGGTTGTGTGTGTGCGCGGCTGTGTGTGTGTCTCGGGTTGTGTGTGTGCGCGGCTGCGTGTGTGTCTCGGTTTGTGTGTGTGCGTGCGCGGCTGTGTGTGTGTGTGCGGCTGCGTGTGTGTCTCGGTTTGTGTGTGTGCGCGGCTGCATGTGTGTCTCGGGTTGTGTGTGTGTGCGCGGCTGCGTGTGTGTCTCGGTTTGTGTGTGTGTGTGTGCACGCCTGTGTGTGTCTCGGGTTGTGTGTGTGTGCGCGGCTGCGTGTGTGTCTCGGTTTGTGTGTGTGTGTGTGCACGCCTGTGTGTGTCTCGGGTTGTGTGTGTGCGCGGCTGTGTGTGTGTCTCGGGTTGTGTGTGTGCGCGGCTGCATGTGTGTCTCGGGTTGTGTGTGTGCGGCTGCGTGTGTGTCTCGGGTTGTGTGTGTGCGCGGCTGCATGTGTGTCTCGGGTTGTGTGTGTGCGCGGCTGCATGTGTGTCTCGGTTTGTGTGTGTGCGGCTGCGTGTGTGTCTCGGTTTGTGTGTGTGCGCGGCTGCGTGTGTGTCTCGGTTTGTGTGTGTGCGCGGCTGCATGTGTGTCTCGGTTTGTGTGTGTGCGGCTGCATGTGTGTCTCGGTTTGTGTGTGTGCGCGGCTGCATGTGTGTCTCGGTTTGTGTGTGTGCGCGGCTGCGTGTGTGTCTCGGGTTGTGTGTGTGCGCGGCTGCATGTGTGTCTTGGTTTGTGTGTGTGCGGCTGCGTGTGTGTCTCGGTTTGTGTGTGTGCGTGCGCGGCTGTGTGTGTGTGTGCGGCTGCGTGCGTGTGGCCGGTGCCAGCAGATTGCACAATCCCGAGTATTTGGGGTAATGCTCCCTGTCAGAAGAAGGTGGAGGCAGCTCAGATTCGGGACATCAGGAGTAAACAAACTTCTGGACTTAATTACAGGCTAATCACAAACTGTGTAATAAGTGAAATCCAATTAGAGCGCCGGTTCCCATATTTAGAATATTAAGCAGGGCTTATTGATTTTATGAGCTGTGACACTGGCGGAACACTTCCCTGGCAGATGGGGGGCTGGCCTGCGCCCAAGTGCTGTAACCCCCTCCGCGCTGGCAGAGACAGCGGACCCTGTGCCCCCCCCCCCTCCCCTGTGAGCGAGAATTAACCCCCTCCTGGCCAGACACATCCTATAATCCCTTCCTTCTTGTGTGAAGTTCTTTTATGCTCCTTTATAACTTTCCAACAACTTTCTAAAACTTTTCTTAGAAGTTCTCTTTTCCCCGCTGAATAGGGGACAGAATTCCGAGGACACAACATGGCTGTCTGTACGACCAAACTGCATTCCAATCGAGAACAAGGATTGCACGATACTCACAGGAGGGCTCAAAAATGTGACCGGGAATAAAGTAGAACTCTGTTTGCTTTTGAAAGGAAGAGATATAGAGGCAGTCATATTTATTCTATTTTTACCACCCGGTCTGTTGGCTTTAGTGGTAAAGCAATCACTCTTGGAACAGACATGGATCTGGTGCAGTCACACCAACTCAGGCTTATTCTGGGACAGAAACGAAGGAACAACACATCCTGTAATTGTCGCTCATTGGGGATGGGGAAACGATCCCTTGGGTGAAAATTGGGGGAACGATACTGTAGGGCAGGCTTTCTCAACCAGGGTTCCTTGAGGACTTTGCAGGGGTTTCCTGGCATTTTCCCCCATCGTGGGGGTAGTATAATAAAGCACACTATAATAGGTGGTACTGTAACAAGAAGCACTAAATTGGGGGGTCAGGAGACAGTATAATGAGTGGCAGTGTAATAGGAGATAGTGAAATTAGCAGCCTAGCCTACTTTAAGACCACGCCTCCTGAAAAATAAATGTAGGGGTTCCTCGAGACCAAAACATTGTTTGCAGGGGTTCCTTGAGATCCAAAACTTATTTACAGGGTTCCTCCTAGGTAAAAAGGTTGAGAAAGGCTGCTGTAGAGACACCCAGTGCCGTAGCTAAGGAGCTGTGGGCCCCGATGCAAGTTTTACAATGGGGCTTCCCAAGCCGTAACAATTGATAATGCGCACCAAAACCTGCCAAGGACAACCACAGTGTCAGAGGTGTAAGAAGGGGATGGGGAACAGTTTGTTAATGATTACTACTATTCAAAGTATCTATAGAAGCAGGGATGCTCGTAGTCAGCTCGTAGTCAGCCAACTTCGCTACGCTGGAACTTTTTACGCAAATACGCTTCGCAATCTATGGCTATGTAATCAGAAACTTCACTACGTTTGCATTTCGTAGACTACGTGTGTTAAATTACGCAAGCCTCGCGTGGTGCGAAGCATAGTTGATGCGACCGATTATGCCCTTATGCGGAAAAATTTCCGTAATAATCTTCAAACTATTTGCAAATATAAACTAATATAAGCATACATTCCACCTTTCAATGCGGAATTGTATGCGTATAAAAGGGCAATAACATTTCTGCGCATGCGCAATGACCCATATAGATGCCGTTACCACACGCGTAGTTGACTTCGCATAACATACGTCAACTACGCGTAGCGGGCGAAGATTCGCATAGCGGGAGTACGACTAAGCGGAAATGCGTACGTGTAGTTCTTAAACTTCGTCTACAAACTACGATGCGTAGTTGCGTACTACGACGCGTAGATTCGCGCTGTCGTAGTTTACGAGCAACCCTGTATAGAAGTGATTATTATGAGCACAGGACCAATATAGAGCTAATACTGCAGTTAAGGGAGGGCCCTTTGGGGCCCCCCTGGCCCATGGGCTCCAATGCGGTCTCAACCTCTGCAACCCCTATTGCTACGCCCCTGGAGACACCTCCTTAGACTTGAAGCTAGCGATGAGTTCTGTTGCTATGGAGGGAGGCAGAGGGACAACGATCAGCTCACGGCAGAGAGGCTACTATCGGTCGGGGTGGTTTTCAATTAGCATTGTGATCGGTGGTCGTTAAGGATCTGACAGGAACAGGATGGATCATTAAAGGACCACTATCATGAAATACTGTAAAATGTAAAATATATGTTAACTTATACAAATAGGAAGTATTTTTTTGAGGAGATGGGCTAGTCACAAAATCTCTCAGTTTTGTTAGAATTCTACTTCCTAATGTAAATGATACCAACATAGGAGAAAAGTAATTGATCGTTTTACTCTGGAAGAAATGTACTTCTTATTTGTATGTGTTTGCATGTATTTTACATTTTACAATATTCGAGATAGAAGTCCTTTAATGATGGACGATACCTGAGCAGGATCAATCGGCTGCCGCTGTACACACAGAATAGTTGTCAGCGGAAATGGTCATTATCGTCTGTTTTGACCAACGGTATCACATGTGTGGACATAGCATTGGAGGCATTGGATAAACATCCCCTATCATCACTGCACCGGGCCCACGGCAGGGTAGGAGTGTCTGCATTAGGTAGTATTAGTTAGTATTGCGCTAGCGCTTCGGCAATTAGAAGGAATCGCCCGCTAATCGCCCCAAAGAGAACGGGCCCTAAGACTCAATGCACGTAATTCTGCTTCTGCTCACCAAGAAAAGAAATGGTAACATACTTTGCTGTGAATCACTCAAATGGAACCCTTGCTCAACACCAGTGCTCTCCCCAGGCTCTTTTAGCTGGGTGCTCCACCCGGCTAGTTTTGGTGAGCACCCGACTGTCATCAGCTCAGCTCTTCCTATTCTGTAAGCACAGTTGCACACAGGAGCACTGGCCCTGCATTCCCTCGGTTGCGCCCCACCAGGCTACTTTTTTATGCCATGTGGCTGGAAAAAAATTTCTGGGGAGAACTCTGAACACATTTTATGCCCATCTGCAAATTACCAATGCACATCGGATTCCTCCAGAGGAGAGCTGGGTGAAAGTGTTGTGGTCAGATGACACCACAACTGAGCTCTTTGTATTCAACTCGCAGAGTTTGGAGGAGGAAGAATGCTGCCAAAGACCCCAAAAACACCATCAAACATGGAGGTGGACATATTATACTTTGGTGTTTGTTTTCTGCTATGGGAACAGGACATCTTCACCGCATTGAAGAGACAATGTACCGTCAAATCTTGCGTGAACAACCAGGGCATTGAAAATGGGTTGTAGATGTGTATTCCAGTGTGACAATGACCCAAATCACACGGCCAAGGCAACAAAACAGTGGCTCAACAAGACGCACATGAAGGTCATGGAGGGGCCTGGCCAGTTTCCAGATCCAACAGAAAATCTGTGAAGGGAAATGAAGGTTCAAGTTGCCAAACATCAGCCTCGAAACCTCACTGAACTGGAGAGGATCTGCAAAGAGGAAAGGGACAAAATCCCTCCTGAGTTGTGGGAAAACCTAGTGGCCGACTATAAGAAACATCTGACCTCAGTAATTGACAACAAGGGTTTTGCCACCAAGAACAAATCTTTTGACAGGTGTTCAAATACTTATTTCAATCATTACAACAATGCACATCAAGCTCAGATGTTGGGCAACTGGGCTTCTGAAGGTCCATTCTGCTGTTATTTTATCTCTTGCAGCTACACTAAACCCACCGTTATACACTGGTCCTTTCTTGGTCAGAAGGTAAAGAAGAAAAATCAACACATCAAATACTTTCCCCCCTCGCTGTACATTTAACCATTGGCTTCTTTAAGGCTGGTTTCACAGTGGGACGTTACAGGCGCACGTCAGAGCAGCCTGTAACGCAGCCCACCGCACAGTACTGAAAAATCAATGGGGCTGTTCACAGTGCGGACGTTGCGTTACATTGTAACGCTGCGTCACAAGACAACGTACTGCATGCAGTACTTTGGACGCGGCTGAGCCGCGTTAGACTGCTTGCACATGCTCAGTAATGTTGGGGAGGAGCGGAGAGCGGCCAGGCACATGGCTAATTAATATGCACTGCACGTTATGACGTGCAGTGTTTACTTCCTGGAGCAGCCGCTCTGTGCGGCGATTGGCCGGCGGGACCACGTGATGCCGCATGCGCACAAGAGTATGCATCACGGCATCACTGACGCCAGAGTGAGCTGCACAACGCGGCTCACTCTGACGTCCAGATCCAGCACCACCAGGTGTTGCGTTAGGGGCACGTTATGCGACCTTAACGCCCCCTCTAACGCAACGTCCTGGTGTGAAATTAGCCTCAATCTACTCTCAGTTCCGGTTTCCTTTAAAAAGTGGCCCTGAACTCTTGCACAGGACAGAAGGAAAGCATAGAGTAATGCACCCTGTATGTATTTAGAGAGTTTAGCCTGTCTAATACCCCCTCATCTGTGACTAATCACAACAGTAATTTGATCTCTTACCTGTGTCAGCTCAGGAATTGACTCTGCCACGACAAAGCAGGTATATACTCGAATACAAGTCGACCTCGTGTATAAGTCGACCCCAATATTCAGCCCTCTTAAGCTGGAATTTTTTATTGATTCAAGTATAAGTCTACCCAGCAAAGCTAATGGCTGCACTTGTGGCCCAGGAAGGGTTAATGACTGCACTGCATACAGTATTGCAGCCATTAACCCCTGTCTCTTAAGTGCTGCAATTATTCACTCCCCTTCCTGCAGCCCAGTATTCCCCCCCTGCCCCTTTCCTTGTTACTTGTTGTGGCCAGGACTTTCAGACCTGTGTTTTCTTGTCATTTCCTTTCCTCAAAGTATCACTTACCACTGGGTACATTGCTGCAAATGGGAATGTCACTGATACTACTCACATTACTCAGTGTGCTCAGTGTTGCACGTGACTTGTGTATAAGCCGACCCCTATACTTTAATGAAGTTAATCAGACCTAAATTTCTAGACTTATACTCGAGTATATACAGTAATTTGTAAACACAGGACGTTAACACAGGACGAATCTTGCAATAAATTCTGCGGTGTGTCTACTTCCTGTAGACACACCGCAGAATTTATTGCAAGATTCGTAAGAAGTATTGCTTATCTCTTAGAGTAGAGAGGAATTTCTGAGTTCAGGTCCACTTTAAAGGGTTTGAACAGTTTCTACACATCATCTGTGTAATCACCCCTAAGGCCCCGTTCACATCTAAAAACGCAAAATGCTAGCGATCACCGCTAGCGTTTTGCAGGAGTGATTTTTCCACGATTAACGCGTAAAAATCACAGGACACTGTAGAGTTTTTGGGGGCGATTGCGATTAGCGGTTCTATATATGCTAATTGTGATCGCTCCTGAATCGCCTGCAAACCGCTGCATGTAACGCAAAACGCCCACCACCACGGCAGTGAGAACACTGCCATAGGTTAACATGGGCTAGCGGTTTTTAAAAACCGCTAGCGGTTTGCGGTGAGCAGGAATCGCTCGATTCCCGCTCAAGTGAGAACGAGCCCTAAAAAAGGTAGTATCACACTGGTTCATATCGACGCTTACCCTCATTATACTTCACATCAACGTCGGGCTCGATCAGACGTCTCTAAAAGGCACATCAATAATTAATGTTATTTTTACATTCTTTTTTCCTTCTTTTTCTTCACCTGGAGAAGCCGGAATTTCAGCTTCCAGTCCCGGTGTGGCGGCCCGTTGTGGACCTCCTATAAATGATCTCCGTTGTGGAGTTCACTTTTTCCGCAAATGATTTGTCGTCTGAAATAAAAAATACATCATTTTCACAACGTGAAGTCTTTGCTCATGACCGATACAGGACAGCCTGACCTACATCCAGGAAGTGCAATAACTTCACAGGAAACAAATGAGCAGACATTTCCCGAAGCCCACGCTGCTGAGACCCAACAGGGGGGGAAGAGTCTTGCTGCTGCGCACTCAGTGGGGGTGACAGTCACACCTGTCCTGTGATGAAGGGATGTGTCGGATAAACAGAGAGCCGAGTACAGAATTCCTGCCGTGTGTGATCATAATGACTGATACAGAATCTAATTATTACGCTCCCCACCGTCCTACGGGATCGTTTCTGAGATGGTCCTCCTAGGTGCTCCTGTCCCAGCTAACCTCATCCCAATTCCCAACTTCCCAAGTCACCTTACCCCGACTTCCCAGCTATCCTCACCCCTAACTTCCCAGCTATCCTCAATCTCAACTTCCCAGCTATCCTCACCCCTAACTTCCAAGCTATATTTACCTCCAACTTCCCAGCTATCCTCAATCTCAACTTCCCAGCTATCCTCACCCCTAACTTCCCAGCTACCCTCACCCCCGACTTCCCAGCTATCCTCACCCCTAACTTCCCAGCTACCCTCACCCCCGACTTCCAAGCTATCCTCACCCCTAACTTCCAAGCTATATTTACCTCCAACTTCCCAGCTATCCTCACCCCTAACTTCCAAGCTATATTCACCTCCAACTTCCAAGCTATCCTCAATCCCATCTTCACACGCTTAAAGTGAACCAGGGACGAAGCACCCTCATGTATTTTACCATATAGATCAGTGGGAACATTAGAGAAAACCCCTACCCTGCTTTCTGTTTCATTCTGCACTGCACAGCCTGCTTCTAATCAGCCCTGATAAAATCCCTGACTGAGCATTCAGTCTGGCTTTGCTATAATGACTCAGCTATAATGATTCCTGAGCAGAGCCAGCAGGGGGCAGGCTTGGGCATAAAAAGACACCAGAGAACACAGACTGAGCTATAAATATTCCTGAGCAAAGCCAGACTTATGCTCAGTCAGGGATTTTATCAGGGCTGATTAGAAGCAGGCTGTGCAGTGCAGAATGAAACAGAAAGCAAGGTAGGTGTTTTCTCTAATGTTCCCACTGATATATATGGTAAAATACATGAGGGTGCTTCGTCTCTGGTTCACTTTAACCCAACTTTCCAACTATCCTCCTCCCCCAATCCCAGGTAGTCTCATCATACAACTTCCCAGCTACTCTCTCACCCAACTTCCCAGCTATCTTCACACTCCAGCTATTTTGAGGCGTAGAACGCTCTCGAGTATGCAAGTACGGCATGGGCATGTATGTGACCGTGACTGGCCAGATTACCGGAGGAGATTACTACCCAATGGAGCGGCCAGAGAGGATAGCAAGAGAGCCTGTGCACCTCATAGGTCTGGGGGAAGCCCTAGGTAAGTATAAATAACCCCATGTTAGTAGTCTCAGATACACCTTAAGTTGCCAAACATCAGCCTCATAACCTGACTGACTTTGAGAGGATCTGCTGAGGAGTGGGCCAATATCCCTCCTGAGATGTGTGCAAACCTGGTGGCCAACTACAAGAAACATCTGACCTCTGTGATTGCCAACAAGGGTTTGGCCACCAACCATGAAGTCATCTTTTGATAAGGGGTCAAATACTTATTTACCTCAATACAATGCACACCAAGTACTGACTTTGGGGGGCTGGATTTTTGAGGGTCCATTTGTTGTTATTCTGTCTCTCCCAGCTACAATAAACCCCCAATTACAATTACAGACCGATCCTTCCTCAGTCAGAGGCCAAACAAGCCAGATAAGCAGGGGATCAAATACTTCTTCCCCTTACTGTATCTTTACAACCCCATTCCAGCTATCTGCACCCCCTGCACGAAAACATCCAATTATCTTATAAAAAGATTTATGGCGTCACATCCAGTAAAAGCGGCTCAAACTCTCAGCCCTGCGTCTAAAGCGATTTCCACGCTGCGTATCAGATAACAGGGCGTATCGCTCTCCTCCTAGCTTCATCGGGGTAAGCAGAGGGCAGGGGGGAGGAAAGGGGCGCAGGGCGAGATACACTGATAGGGGAAAATAATCATTACACATTCATATACAGCAGACGTTTTCCTGCTACCTCTGTACAGAGAGCTGTGAATCAGGACAATTATAAGGGAAGCTGATTGCCCTACCTGTGAGTAAACATGGAGGGAACATACAAGATAGTGTTCTAGACATGATACCAGCCCGGGGGGTTCCAAGGGAGAAAGGCAAAAGATTGAACACTTAAAGCTTACCTGACACGAGGGGGGGGGGGGGGTAAAATAATTCATACTTTTCATACTTACCTGGCGCATTCTACAGTCCCATGACCACCGTTGCCTCCCTCACTGTCCTCTCAGGGGCCTCTGTTTGGCTGCAGTTGGGCTCTTCAGCGAATGCACGGGTCAGCCGCGTGCACCAGCGACAGGTCTGTGCCACTGTCTTCTGGGGACCCCCGTGTGAGTGGCTGGGCATGTGCTGTGTATGGAGGGGTGCAGAGCAGTGCTTCTGTCTTCCAGGGTCCCCCTTTTTGAGCTATCTGGCCATCTTTGCTGTGTATGGAGGGGTGCAGAGTTGGGAGACGTCCTTTCCTCTGGGGTCCCGCCGGTGTGACGGGGCAGTGGTCTGGCCTGTGCTGTGTATGGAGGGGTGCAGAGTAATGCTTCTGTCTTCTGGTGTCCCACTGAGAGACGGGGCAGTGGTCTGGCCTGTGCTGTGTATGGAGGGGTGCAGAGTTGGGAGACGTCCTTTCCTCTGGGGTTCCCCCGGTGTGACGGGCAGTGGTCTGGCCTGTGCTGTGTATGGAGGGGTGCAGAGCAGTGCTTAGTCCTATGGGGTCCCCCCGGTGTGACGGGGCAGTGGTCTGGCCTGTGCTGTGTATGGAGGGGTGGAGAGCAGTGCTCTGTCCTCTGGGGTCCCCCCGTGTAAAGATGCAGTGGTCTTGCCTGTGCTGTGTATGGAGGGGTGCAGAGCAGTGCTTTGTCCTCTGGAATCCCCCCGTGTGACGATGCAGTGGTCTGGCCTGTGCTGTGTATGGAGGGGTACAGAGCAGTGCTTTGTCCTCTGGGATCCCCCTGTGTGACGGGGCAGTGGTATGGCCTGTGCTGTGTATGGAGGGGTGGAGAGCAGTGCTCTGTCCTCTGGGGTCCACCCATGTAAAGATGCAGTGGTCTGGCCTGTGCTGTGTATGGAGGGGTGCAGAGCAGTGCTTTGTCCTCTGGGATCCCCCTGTGTGACGAGGCAGTGGTCTGGCCTGTGCTGTGTATGGAGGGGTGCAGAGCAGTGCTTTGTCCTCTGGGGTCCCCCTGTGTGACGAGGCAGTGGTCTGGCCTGTGCTGTCTATGGAGGGGTACAGAGCAGTGCTTTGTCCTCTGGGGTCCCCCTGTGTGACGAGGCAGTGGTCTGGCCTGTGCTGTCTATGGAGGGGTGCAGAGCAGTGCTTTGTCCTCTGGGGTCCCCCGTGTGACGAGGCAGTGGTCTGGCCTGTGCTGTCTATGGAGGGGTACAGAGCAGTGCTTTGTCCTCTGGGGTCCCCCTGTGTGACGAGGCAGTGGTCTGGCCTGTGCTGTCTATGGAGGGGTGCAGAGCAGTGCTTTGTCCTCTGGGGTCCCCCGTGTGACGAGGCAGTGGTCTGGCCTGTGCTGTCTATGAAGGGGTGCAGAACAGTGCTTTGTCCTCTGGGGTCCCCCTGTGTGATGAGGCAGTGGTCTGGCCTGTGCTGTCTATGGAGGGGTACAGAGCAGTGCTTTGTCCTCTGGGGTCCCCCTGTGTGAAGAGGCAGTGGTCTGGCCTGTGCTGTCTATGGAGGGGTACAGAGCAGTGCTTTGTCCTCTGGGGTCCCCCTGTGTGATGAGGCAATGGTCTGGCCTGTGCTGTCTATGGAGGGGTACAGAGCAGTGCTTTGTCCTCTGGGGTCCCCCTGTGTGATGAGGCAGTGGTCTGGCCTGTGCTGTCTATGGAGGGGTGCAGAGCAGTGCTTTGTCCTCTGGGGTCCCCCGTGTGACGAGGTAGTGGTCTGGCCTGTGCTGTCTATGGAGGGGTACAGAGCAGTGCTTTGTCCTCTGGGGTCCCCCTGTGTGACGAGGCAGTGGTCTGGCCTGTGCTGTCTATGGAGGGGTGCAGAGCAGTGCTTTGTCCTCTGGGGTCCCCCGTGTGACGAGGTAGTGGTCTGGCCTGTGCTGTCTATGGAGGGGTACAGAGCAGTGCTTTGTCCTCTGGGGTCCCCCGTGTGACGAGGTAGTGGTCTGGCCTGTGCTGTGTATGGAGGGGTGCAGAGCAGTGCTTTGTCCTCTGGGGTCCCCCGTGTGACGAGGTAGTGGTCTGGCCTGTGCTGTGTATGGAGGGGTGCAGAGCAGTGCTTTGTCCTCTGCGGTCCCCCGTGTGACGGGGCAGTGGTCTGGCCTGTATACGGACCCTCTGGTATCCGCCATCGCCAGCAGTACTATGACAAGCTGGAGCAGACGTGTACAGATGGCGCCTCAGCTGGTTCCAATCAGTCAGGCCATAAAAGCCAGGTGCGGGCACACCACACCAGAGCAGGAAAAGATCTGTCAGTTGTCAGTGACTGCTACATGCCGAGATCTGTCCATTAAACTTAAAAGAAAAAGGGGAATAAAGAGACTGAAACAGAGAAGATCTATTAATAGTCCACTTGTAGCCGAATTCTACAGATTGACAGCTTTCCGGGGCCAGGAGAGCCCAGCGGCCGGGGGCAAAAATAATAATAATAATACTGTGCAGAGTGCAGCAGCACACCCACCCAATCGGTGCAATGCCAGCCGCACACACTCCAATCCTATCTCCCCAATATCCAGTTCCTTCAATCTTCCACAGGAGACTACAAATAATTTATCAATCAATGGCACCTTTTTTATCGCTTCAAAGTAGACCTGAGATGAAGGAAGCAAAAGGATTTATACTTACCCGTGGTTCCAGCCCCCTGTAGTCGGTCAGCTTCCCCAATGTCTTTCTGGTCCCCTCTGCTGTCATTCCCAGTAAACTCCCCGACTTGGCTCGGACACAAACACGTTTCGCGGCGCAAGGTCTGCTTCCTCAGTGGCCCAGCAAGTCTGAAGAAAGCCAGCATTCAGAGCTATACCATTGATAGATGACTAGTGAAAATGATGACATATGGAAGAAAGCACCGGTGAGGGCCCCCATTCCCACTAGCTGCAATCCGCTTCAAAAAGTGGATCGCTACCATTTTGCCGAACGCAACAGCAGCGTGATTTACACACAGTAGATCCTCAGCAAAAGTGGATCCGACGCAACTGACAGTTTTTCTCCAGTCAGGACTCAGTCCGGCTGTAGCATACCCCTCACTAATAATGACCCCTTACTAGGAATTACAGCCATAAAACACTTTCCTGATAGAGAACTGGGCTTCTAAGAGCAGGGGATAGATTAAAAAGGGCACTAGTTCATATACTGTATTTTAGCACTCTGAGGCACGGGACAGACTGTTTCATTGAGCTGAGGCAAAACCATTGAATCTACTTTTTTTTTTTATCAAACATAACCTACAGTACAACTGTACAATATCTCAAAGTCATTTTTAGTTATAGGAGGCTAGATACCATTGTTTATTTTAACTTAAAGAGAAACTCCGACCAAGAATTTAACTTTATCCCAATCAGTAGCTGATACCCCCCTTTACATGAGAAATCTATTCCTTTTCGCAAAAACAGACCATCAGGGGGCGCTGTATGACTAATGACTGATATTGTGGTGAAACCCCTCCCACAAGAAACCCTGAGGATCGTGGTACTCCTGGCAGTTTCCTGTCTGTGAACCTTGTTGCATTGTGGGAAATAGCTGTTTACAGCTGCTTCCAACTGCCAAAAACCATGCTGCAGCTACATCACCTGCCAGCAGTAAAAATGTCACCATGTAATAAATGTCAGAATGTAAATCAGGGATTTAAAAGATTTTACAATGGGCAAACAATGACTTAAAGGAATACTATCGATACCCAAGTGTTCTAAAATGACAGTGTGTAAATAATGTCTAAGTAGCTGTGTAAACAATTTCCTACTTTTCATGTTAAATATCAGAGGCAAAAGCTGTAATTTATTGAGGGTAGGATTTAGCTATATTGGGACAAATCAAGTGCAGAAGGGGTGTCTGCTTCAATGCACAGCCAGAGTTGCATATCAGACTACAGAAAGCAAATATCAAACATATCAAACTCTGAAAGCAAAAACAGTATGAAAAAGCTGTGACAATTAGTTACATTTCCTCTGCTCTCTTCAGACATCTCAGTCAGAAACACAAGACACAGGAGCTGCAGCTGTTGGGAGCTCTCTTCTCTGTCACACACAGAGTTACACATAGAGTTACCTGATCAAGTGTGAGGGGAATTTCCCCTCTCCTCATGGCTCAGTCAGCCGTCAGTTTTGGCGTCAGTAAAGTTTGAAAGTATTTTAATAACAGTAAACAAAGAAGTTGCTACTAAAATGTATACACCAGTACTTAGCAGCACTTCCCAAACAATTCCTGAGTCAATTGAAAAAAATATGTGACTCGATAGTATTCCTTTAATCATGTATACATAACTATTGTAAAAATGAAGCACTTTTTTATTACATTATTTTCACTTGAGTTCCTCTTTAAGTTTCACTTTAAGGTCAAAAACATGGTTCTTGTGGTGGTTAATTAGACCGTACTGCCATGAGGTCAGGAGAAGGGTGGACCAAGACACCTCAAACCTGATGTTAGAAGAATTCTACAGTGATGCCAGTACTCAAGCCATACTTAGGTGCCTCAGCATGTCCGTATCTCCGGCGGTTACTCTTTTAATCGCCACTGAGATTTCCGTTCTTCCAGAATACTAACCATGAAGGGTTAAGCACTGAATGTTCCTCGGTGGTTCTCCTGGGAGGCAGAGGATGGATTTCGACACTCCGGGAGCCCAGAGAAGGCTTTCTGTGTCCCCACACCTCTAACAAGGCTCAGATATCAGAAGCCTTCCATCTCTGGACAGTGTCACCAACACACCACCGGAGGGAGCGAGGAGGCTTTATTTATAGGCTCACACCTCCATGCCAGAACCCCCGGCTACCCACCGAGCCGGCCAACTTCAATCAAAGACATCGGAGGAGGCCATTATAGAGGAAATACAGAAACATGGAGCCGGCATGTGGTGGCAGCAGTCCTACAGAGAAGCTCAGCAGGAACCGTTTCCCAATTTACTAATAACAGACCTACTGTCACCATGGGGCAGACCTGTCCATCTATCAAAGCCACCGAGAACTGGAGCAGAACAGGAGCAGATCCAGAGCTGGTGTCTGCATCAGGGGCTATGGTCCATTTCTGCACCAGATTTACTCTGATTGGTCCACTTCTGCACCAGATTTGTGGTGGTTCTCTTCCTCGGGTTTGCTGAGACCTCACACAGAAGGCCACACAAACAATGACTAAATATTTATAAATGAATATTGTAAAAAAAATAAAAAAATAAGCAGTGTCCTCTTGCACACTGCAAGCGATTCCGATTCAGATTCCGCTTTTTAATCAGTTTTTACATCCGATTCAGATTTGCAGTTTGCTCCCTGCACACTGTAAATCGGAATCTGAATCGGATGTAAAAACTGATTAAAAAGCGGAATCTGAATCGGAATCGCTTGCAGTGTGCAAGAGGCCAAATTCATTACGTTATTTTTCCCTACAGTTCCTCTTTAAAGGACAACTGTAGCGAGAGTGATATGGAGGCTGCCATATTTATTTCCTTTTAAACAATACCAGTTGCCTGGCAGCCCTGCTGATCTATTTGGCTGCAGAAACAAGCATGCAGCTAATCTTGTCAGGTCTGACAATAATGTCAGGAACACCTGATCTGCTGCATGCTTGTTCAGGGGCTGTGGCTAAAGGTATTAGAGCCAGAGAATCAGCCGGACAGCCAGGCAACTGGTATTGTTTAAAAGGAAATAAATATGGCAGCCTCCATATTCCTCTTGCTACAGATGTCCTTTAATGATACCAAGATAACATTATTTTGGTGCACACCAATGTGGATTACCGAGGAATGAGATCCGGCCACAGTGAGTTATAGGTATGGTAGCTGAAAGGCAGTGGCGTAGCTAAGGAGCTGTGGGCCCCGGTGCAAGTTTTACATTGGGGTCCCCCAAACACTCTATACATAACAATTGATACGGCGCACCAAAACCTGCCAATGGCAACTACAGTGTCAGAGGTGCAAGAAGGGGATGGGGAACAGATTGTTAATGATTACCACTACTCAAAGTATCTATAGAAGTGATTATTATGTGCACAGGACCAATAGAGAGCTAATACTGCAGTTGAGGGAGGGCCCCTCTGGCCCAAGGGCTCCAGTGCGGTCGCATCCTCTGCACCCTCTATTGCTACGCCACTGCGGCGAAGGGAGGTGAATAAGTCCCATATACGGCTGGCAAGATTGGGATGGGTGATAGGATGGCGGGATCGGGATGGGTGATGGGATGGCGGGATTGGGATGGGTGATAGGATGGTGGGATCGGGATGGGTGATAGGATGGCGGGATCGGGATGGGTGATGGGATGGCGGGATTGGGATGGGTAATAGGATGACGGGATTGGGATGGGTGATAGGATGGCGGGATCGGGATGGGTGATAGGATGGCGGGATCGGGATGGGTGATGGGATGGCGGGATCGGGATGGGTGATAGGATGGCGGGATCGGGATGGGTGATGGGATGGCGGGATTGGGATGGGTGATAGGATGGTGGGATCGGGATGGGTGATAGGATGGCGGGATCGGGATGGGTGATGGGATGGCGGGATTGGGATGGGTAATAGGATGACGGGATTGGGATGGGTGATAGGATGGCGGGATCGGGATGGGTGATAGGATGGCGGGATCGGGATGGGTGATGGGATGGCGGGATCGGGATGGGTGATAGGATGGCGGGATTGGGATGGGTGATGGGATGTCGGGATGGGTGATAGGATGGCGGGATCGGGATGGGTGATAGGATGGTGGGATCGGGACGGGTGATAGGATGGCGGGATCGGGATGGGTGATAGGATGGCAGGATTGGGATGGGTGATAGGATGGGCGATAGGATGGCGGGATTGGGATGGGTGATAGGATGGTGGGATCGGGATGGGTGATAGGATGGCGGGATTGGGATGGGTGATAGAATGGTGGGATCGGGATGGGTGATAGGATGGTGGGATTGGGATGGGTGATAGGATGGCGAGATTGGGATGGGTGATAGGATGGCGGGATCGGGATGGGTGATAGGATGGTGGGATCGGGACGGGTGATAGGATGGTGGGATCGGGATGGGTGATAGGATGGCGGGATCGGGACGGGTGATAGGATGGTGGGATCGGGATGGGTGATAGGATGGCGGGATCGGGATGGGTGATAGGATGGTGGGATTGGGATGGGTGATAGGATGGCGAGATTGGGATGGGTGATAGGATGGCGGGATCGGGATGGGTGATAGGATGACAGGATCGGGATGGGATGTCGGGATGGGTGATAAGATGGTGGGATCGGGATGGGCGATAGGATGACGGGATCGGGATGGGTGATAGGATGACGGGATCGGGATGGGTGATAGGATGACGGGATCGGGATGGGTGACAGGATGGCGGGATCGGGATGGGTGATAGGATGACAGGATCGGGATGGGCGATAGGATGACGGGATCGGGATGGGTGATAGGATGACGGGATCGGGATGGGTGATAGGATGACGGGATCGGGATGGGTGACAGGATGGCGGGATCGGGATGGGTGATAGGATGACAGGATCGGGATGGGATGTCGGGATGGGTGATAAGATGGCGGGATCGGAATGGGCGATAGGATGACGGGATCGGGATGGGTGATAGGATGACGGGATCGGGATGGGTGATAGGATGGTGGGATCGGGACGGGTGATAAGATGGTGGGATCGGGATGGGTGATAGGATGGCGGGATCGGGATGGGTGATAGGATGGTGGGTTCGGGATGGGTGATAGGATGGTGGGATCGGGACGGGTGATAAGATGGCGGGATCGGGATGGGTGATGGGATGACGGGATCGGGATGGGTGATAGGATGACGGGATCGGGATGGGTGATAGGATGAGTATCACACGGAAGGCTCTTCGGATTGACTTGCGGCGTCTGTAGCGGATTGTGTGAGCGGAGCCCGTTCTCCGTCAGCGGGTGACACTAACACATCCTGACAAGTCCGCACACAAGCCAAACAAATAGAGGATTAGCTACCACAGCTTGCGCCGGCTTCAAACAAACCAATTCAAAACAGATCTTCACGGCCTGGCAGCAGCCGCCGGGGCCTGGAAAATGGAAGCGCTGCCAGCGAGGGCTCTGGGAAAGGAGTGCAGCAGGCTCTACCCTGCAGGAGTGGGAAGAGGGGGCCGCCCCGGGGGGGAGCCGTGCGGCTTTCGCTTTACTAGACTCCAGCTACACCGCCGTTTATTGCCGCTTCCTCAGGGCTCCGAGCGGCTTTATGAGAAACAGCACTCCTAAAACACACCACAAATAAAAGAAATGCAGCAGCCTGCGCCTGTTAAACCTCCCTGTCCAGCCTGAAATATACATCTCTGCCATGGAAAATAATTGTAACAGTTGGAAGTAAAAAAGTAAAGAGTGTAATTGGTGGGTTTCCTTAAAGCACACCTGTCACCAACAGGAAGTGATAATAGTCTGAGTCTCCGCCCTGACACTTCACTTGGCCAGTCCATCCTTGCCAGGCCAGGATAGCCGCTGATCTTCAGCTACATCTGTTGCTGCCAACTTTTGGAGAAGTGTCTTTGCAGAACTGATGTTTTAAAGAATGATTTTTCAAGGTTTTCTCGATGTCTCGTCTGTTTACATGTTCAAAACCTCCAAACTTCCAGAACAGTCATTACCAGTGGCTGAATCTATCTCAACTGTAAGTGAACAGTTTTCTTTTTCTCTGCTAGAGGAGAGGTCATTAGTTCACAGACTGCTCTGAAAGACTCATTTTGAATGCTGAGTGTTGTGTAATCTGCACATATTAGAGAATGATGCAATGTTAGAAAAAACACTATATACCTGAAAATATAAATATGAGAATATTTTCTTTGCTGCTAATCTTCTAGTAATTATTCATAGTACACAACCAATTCATTATATCATATATTTTTTTTCGCTTCAGTGTCTCTTTAAAGACTCATTGGGCCGGATACAATTTACTTTTTCTTCTAAAATTTCTCCTAGGTGATATTTTCCCATCTTATAAATTAAATTCCTTAGAATAATTCTGCTCTTTTCCACTTGCTTTTTGATAATTTTTCAATTGCAGAGTGCTGAAAAGATATTTTAAACAGAAGAGGAAATGTATCTCCCAGGAGAAAACGTGAATGGGATCAGGCAGGGAGCTCATTCAGCATTTCCAATCGGAATGAGTGGAAATCCGATTTACCGCAGCTCGGTCATTTTACCCAATCACAGAACTTGGAAGCATTGGATCATTCAGAGAATGCAGAATTTTTTCTGCAAAAATTGGATGACTGTGGTCATTTTAGACCGATTGCAAGATTATGTTTTTACGATTTCTGTTTTTTGGTTTTTTTTTTTTGCTTTCTCTGATGAAAAAAATTACAAATAAAATACTCCTTGGAAATCGGAAAATCAGAAAAATGGGAAAATTGGAAGAAATTGGAATAGCCACGGAATCAGAGATCGGCATTTCTGACTATCCATAGAGTTTTAGTCTGATTTAACAGACATCTTTAAATGAATCCATTCCAGGTTTTCCCAGACCTCTGGCAATATCTTACATAGTTCTCTATAAGTTGTGTCTCCTCCATCTACTTTCTCAGCAATTTTAAGGTACCATCCCACCTGCAATCTTCACTCCATCCATGAAACCCGCCTGCCCTTTTTTTCTAGTTACTCCCTCTCACTCTCGCATCCAGGATTTCTCACAAGCTTCATCTTCTCTTTGGAAATGATTCCACAGCTTGTCCACAACACTCCAAGCCTAGAAACCTTTAAACGCATCCTCAAAAGGCACCTCTTTAGACAACCCTATAATTAGTCAAGGGTTGGACAGAGGTGCCTGGCTCTACTGACCACATATGCTATTGCTCCGTTGTTATTGCCTGATGAAGCGGGATCAAACCTGCGAAACGCGTTGCATATTTAGAGTTCATAAATAAAATATATTGAGCGTCTTTACTACAGTCGTGTGTCTGCTTGGGGGAGGTAAGTCCACCACTACCAAGAATTTGGTTTTTAAGCTCATTTAGCTTTCTTTTATCCTTTTGGCGCCTCTGTTCTCCTGCATACTATAATTAGTCAAGGCCGGGCATATACTTTTTTGGCTTCCACTCCAACTACCTTGCAAAGGCATAGCCCTCCCCCTAGTGGGATACTTCTTCTTTCAAATGAACATGCATCTGTATTTTGCACCCGTGCTGCTGGATGCTACAACTGTTCTGTACATGGAATGTATCTATGATCTCTGCTGTCTGTATTGTATTTTGTATAGTGCTACGGAAAAGGCTGGTGCTAGATAAATAAAAAATACTAATAATAAAATAGTAATTTCCCCAGTGGAGATACTTGGAGAAGTTTGTAAGTCAGACAAAACTCTACCAAGACCTCTCCCTACAGGAGGCGGTGTGATGTGCAAATTCCATCTAGTGTAGTTCTAGTCTACAAGTATTTTATAAGCCACTAACTAGAGAGCATCGAACTTACACCAAAGCCTTTCCCTGGAAGCGCCTTTTCCTTGGAACGCCGCGAACAGACAAAACTCGCTCATGACCTCTGCCTGCAGGAGGTGGTGTGATGTGCAAATTCCATCTAGTGTAGTTCTAGTCTACAAGTCTTTTACAAGCCACTAACTAGAGAGCATCAAACTTACACCAAAGCCTTTCCCTGGAGGCGCCTTCTCCTTGGATCGCCGCGAACAGACAAAACTCGCTCATGACCTATGCCTGCAGGAGGTGGTGTGATGTGCAAATTCCATCTAGTGCAGGTCTAGTCTACAAGTCTTTTACAAGCCACTAACTAGAGAGCATCGAACTGACACCAAAGCCTTTCCCTGGAGGCACCTTCTCCTTGGAACGCCGCGAACAGACAAAACTCGCTCATGACCTCTGCCTGCAGGAGGCGGTGTGATGTGCAAATTCCATCTAGTGCAGGTCTAGTCTACAAGTATTTTACAAGCCACTAACTAGAGAGCATCAAACTTACACAAAAGCCTTTCCCTGGGAAGCGCCTTCTCCTTGGAATGCTGCGAACAGGTGCTAACTATCTGCAGAAAAGCCTGCTTATATATTTTTAATATACATTTAATTATTCACAGGAATAAAAAATAGACCAGGAGTCTCTGCATCCAATAACTCATAAGTGTAAGCGTTTCTTCCCCAAAGACGCGTCCAGCAGTTCTGCAGCGGAATAATAGAACAACGGGTGGCGGGATGGCTAAACCATATGTCTGCACGGCTGCCCGATGACGCCCCGCCGTAAAACAGGAAATTATCAGGCAGAGGAAAATACAAGTGTCACTACCAGAGATGAATAATTGATCGGATTCTAATCCACAGATCAGCAGAAATACGAACGCCGTCCGGGGCCTGGAGCAGGGCTAAGCCTCAGCTAAACTGGCCTCATGTGTCTGCACATTCCTGGGACTAGGATAAGACTGAGCAGAACACACACAGAGGGGAGTCTATGGGAAGGGGGCTCGTATCTACTATGTAATCCAGAGGTGGTCAACTGACCAGATATGGAGGGTCTCAAGTGTGACTCAGACATCACCAGAGTCAGTACAATATATTCTAAGATGCCCATCACTGGTCCTAAATTTGTGACCCAGATAACTACGATTTCTCTAACCCTGAAAATGGGATTGTACTCCCAAAACGGACATTTGTTAGGTACATAAAAGAACATTTGAAAGCATTCCAAAGCATTCCCCTTGCGTAAAAACCTGTATTTTCACTGCAGCAGAGAGTAGTACAATCTGGCTTACCAGCAAATGTAATCATTGCTGGCAGAGGAAAAACTCTCTGCTTATGTCTTCACTTTGCCCTTCTCCCTCCATCGCTGTGGCAACAGCTGAGTCAATTCCGCAGAGGGAGGGAGCAGAGTGAAGACACAGGCAGAGAGTGTCTCCTGGCTGGCAATGATTAAATTTGCCAATGTGACAGAGATAAGCAAACTTGTATTGCTCTTTGCAGTGAAAATAAAGGTTTAAACACAGGGAAGGCTTGGAAATGCGTCCAAATGTTTCAAATGTAAGAGTAGTTACTACGTTTTTAATTTTGGGAGTATAATCATTATAATTATTCACTGACTTTGTTTTTTTACAGGAAATTAAGATGTTCGTACATAAATGATTTAGATGCAGAACTGTAGTACGACCCTGTGAGCAACATGGTAATGGTGGTCTACGTTGTTGATGAAAATGTTGATAAACTGAAGGTTGTTTACTGAGCTGGACCAAAGTAGCAAGCATTGGGCCATAATGCCTCACTACAATGGCTGACAAGGCATAGAAGCCATGATCAGAGGTGGACTCCAGAAGTTAGATACTATAAGTAGCCTTTGTTAGCTACCTTAGTAGCCTTTGAAGAGTCTAGAAGCTTCCCAGGTTCTTCTCCAGGTTCTAGCTGAGTCCCTCTAAACATATTTGACCCAGCGGGTTCTGGCCAGGAGATAAAAAGGTACCCAGTGCAGGAGAAGGATCCAGAAAACCTCTGGACTATCGAGAGCAGTGATGGCTAACCTTGGCACTCCAGCTGTGGTGGAACTCCAAGTCCCATGAGGCATTGCAATACTCTGACAGCTCTAAGCATAACTCGGGGAGGCAGAGGCATGGTCGGATTTGTAGTTTTGTCACAGTTGGAGTGCCAAGGTTAGCCACCACTGATCTAGAGGCTTCACAAATGAGGGAAGTATCTAACTTTGTTATGTTAGGTGACTTCGTGACTGCTAAAAGCTCATCGGTGACAATAAAACATATCACCTTTAGCAAGCTGGAGTCACCGATTTCCAGAAAATGACACCCCTCAAGGCACAAATGAAAGCACCCCTAAAGACTGGTTTTGTTGGCCTATATAGATGCTGCTTGAAAGACACCAACAGTGTGAAACGGGTCAAAAGGATAAATCAGAGGCTCAGCACACAAAGCATTTTGTTGAATTTTAATCATTTTTATTTGCATATCTAAACAGCCTAGGCTAAGCATCACTATGAGGGTGGGGCTAATACCAACATACAGCAATATCTAGACGTAGGAAGTGTTTTGGATAATGAAACCAGTAAAATGACCATAAAAGTGAGTATTCTTTATAATTTACTGCATTCTGCTATATGTCACTACAGGCCCTCTTTGGAGCGGTCTCTTGCCGACCTGCAGTAGTGGCCATAAAGCGGCGTCTATCCTCAGGAGGGAATGGCGGATAATCGGCGGTGACCTCATCGCTAGGCCTGGCACATCACGGGTTAACCCTCCGGCGTCCCGGGCATATTACTCATCCTGGCTCCTCTCTTCCTCTCGCCCTATCCCTCGTCCATTAGTAGCCCCCGTCCCATGTAATGGATCTGGAGGGTAATCAGATGCCTGCGACTCCTCAGACGGCCCCCGCTGGATGGATGGCCGAGCTTCGCAAGATACAAAACTGCTTTTTTTTTATTTTAATCCTTCTGGCCAAATCCCGGGCCTATTAGCTGCAGCTTCTACCTTCGCTTCCTGTCCAGAAAATGTTTAATGCAGCAGCAATTAGAGGAATGATAAATAGCAAGCGGCCAGCACTCCTGGCATCTCAACCTGTAATCTGCTTATGTTTCAAAACTGCCATTTGTTTCGTGGCCCCACCCCCCTTCCTTCCTCCTTCCCCAACAACTCTATCAATCCCGATCATTAACCCTTCCCTGGACCAGGAACCACATAGGAACTGTCCATAGGAAACATATGGTGCCCATACACGATACAATAAAAACGTTCGATTTTCCAGTTTATTCGATCTAAATGATCAAATCGAATGAAAGTTGAAAATATTTTTTTTTTTTCGATCAAGAAATTCGAACGATTATCCCGTTTTTTTTCGAGAAAAATCTGATCGCACATGTTGGAAAAATCTTTATATTCGATCTAACGGAATAATCAAACTAAATTATCTAATCGAAAATAAATGAAAAATTGTACCATATATGGCCACCTTTAGTTTCAAATTCTATTGCATTGGGCGTATTGACAACGTAAAAATAAAGTTAACAGCCAATGTTATCAATCTTAAGGTGGCCACACACTATACAATTTTTTAAATATCTGTTCAATTTAAGAATTGCAATCAATTTTTCTAACTGATTGTAACATTTCAAAAATCTGACCAATGTACCACACACACATGTTCAATTATTTCCCAATTATGATAAAAATGATTGGAAACTCTGAGAAAATTGCTAGGGTGTGTATATTAATAGGTTGGCAATCCAACACACACCATACAATCTTTAGAGAAATTGAAGAAAAATTTTCAGCATTCCGGATCGATAAAAAAAAAAAAAAAAAGAAATCTGATTGGATTTTTCAGTCGAATGAAAAAAAAGCTTTCGATTTATTTGGGAGATCCGATCATATTTATCAAATTGCCGTAAAATCGGATCATTTTATTGTATCGTGTGTGGCCTTATTTATAAAGATTATGCATTGAAAGAAGAACATTATAACAACAATGTAACGTTACAGACATGAAATCAAGGTGGTTCAAGTATCAGACTCGTTTATCTGACGTTAGGTAGTTTTATGGTATAGTGCTCAGCAGACATTGTACCAATCACCCCTCCTCTGGAATGCCTTCCCACAACATCCGTCACTCTCCAACCTTTGATATTTTTAAACGCTTCCTCAAAACTCACATTTTCCGACAAGCATACGCTCTACCTTAGGCCACTCCCCTTTGTCCTAAGGCCAAGTTTCATTCCTACTAGATACCCTAAAACACACTGTCTCTATATGTTTATTGTATACTACCCCACACCTTGTTCCCCCAGTGGTGTAGCTAAGGAGCTTGGGGCCCCAGTGTGAATTTCACATGGGGCCCCAAGCACTCTATTGATATGGAGCCCCAAAACCTACCAAGGACAGCTGCAGTGTCTGAGAGGAGTAATCAGAGTAAGGAAACAGTGTGCTAAGGATTACCACTATGCAATGCACATATAGAGGTGTTAATTACCTGCAAGTGGGCCGACACTGTACACTGGGACCTAGTCGCGGGCCAACCTCAATGTCTACTGGCCACCTTCCTCCCTTATAAAGATCCCAGGTGTCTAATGACCCCCCTCCCCCCTCCAACCCCTACACAGTTCCCTGGTGTATAGAGGTCCCCACTCTCCCCTATGCAGTGCCCTTGTGTCTAGTGGTCCCTCCTCCCTCCCCTATACAGTTCCCTGGTGTCTAATGGCCCCCCTCCAACTCCTACACAGTTTCCTGGTGTCTACTGGTCCTCCCTCCCCTATACAGTTCCCCGGTGTCTAGTGGCCTCCTCCCTCCCCTATACAGTTCCCTGGTGTCTAGTGGTCCTCCCTCCCCCATACAGTTCCCTGGTGCCTAGAGGCCCCCACCCTCCCCTATACAGTTCCCTGGTGCCTAGAGGCCCCCACCTTCCCCTATACAGTTCCCTGGTGTGTAGTGGTCCTCCCTCCCCTATACAGTTCCCTGATGTCTAGTGGTCCTCCCTCCCCTATACAGTTCCCTGGTGTCTAGTGGTCCTCCCTCCCCTATACAGTTCCCTGGTGTTGAGTGCTTTTCCCTTACCTCCACTTATGGCTTCCATGATGATCTAGGACTTCACCTCCAATATAGCTTCCCTGGTGTCTAGAGAGGGCCAAACATAATGCAAAGTGGGTAAACCACTTGAGGGCCACATTTAATGGCTCCGACTGAGCGCCAGATTTGACATGTATGCTTTAGACTGTAAGCTCACAAGGCCAGGGATTCTTTCACCCTTTTGTGTCTTGGAATTTATATATTTTATTCATTGTGCTACTTTTATCACTGTCATTACCGATTCTGTATTTTGTATATTGGTGTACACAGTGTATAGTCTGCATTACTATGTACCCCATGCTTGTTTCTTACTTTGTACAGCGCCACGGAATATGTTGGCGCTTTATAAATCAATAACGATAATAATAGTAGCGTGTGGTGTCCATGTCAAACAGACATATGCAGCAGTGAGTAGCAGCTTGGGGATACGTGAGAGATTTGCTCATGGGTACCACACTTTATGATAATGATCTACACCACAGGTGTCAAACACAAGGCACGCAGGACGGATGCATTCTGAGCTTCAAATGAGTATCACTGTAAGCACTAAAAGAAGGACAGTGCACGGCCTTCCTGTCCGGAGGAGCCCACTGGTGACATTGCTTGTGGTTGACACATTGTAAGTTTAAGGTGGTATGCAGGCACAACCCCTGGGAACCCTCAGCATGGTTGCATCACAGTTGAAACCATGTGTAAGCATGAGGAGGCGGGGCTTGGTGCGGTTCACAGGAAGTATGTGGCAAGCAAACTCAATCTGCTAACAGGAAACTAGTTGGGGTTAGTAGGCTTGTATGGGTAGACGCACAGCTGTTCAAAAGAAACTTTAAATTCAAAAGTTCCGTTCCCAATGTGATACTTATTACGCTTAATCAACATTTCATAATTTGCCTGGAATAATTATGCATTCGGTCGGGCTTTAAATAGGCGAGACTAATGAAGGTGATAAAGGGGGTGTAGCCCTATCAGAACACCGAGACATTAACCCTTTGTACACTCAGAACAACATGCACACTGGCGCCAAGACATGCAAAAGTTGCTTTCATCCGATAAAAGTACTTTGGACCACTGAGCAACAGTCCAGTGCTGCTTCTCTGTAGCCCAGGTCAGGCGCTTCTGCCGCTGTTTCTGGTACAAAAGTGCCTTGACCTGGGGAATGCGGCACCTGTAGCCCATTTCCTGCACACGCCTGTACACGGTGGCTCTGGATGTTTCTACTCCAGACTCAGTCCACTGCTTCCGCAGGTCCCCCAAGGTCTGGAATTGGTCCTTCTCCACAATCTTCTTCAGGGTCCACTCACCTCTTCTCTTTGTGCAGCATTTTCCGCCACACTTTTTCCTTCCCACTGAGGTGCCTTGATACAGCACTCGGGGAACAGCCTATTCGTTCAGAAATTTCTTTCTGTGTCTTACCCTCTTGCTTAAGGGTGTCAATGATGGCCTTCTGGACAGCAGTCATGTCGGCAGTCTTACCCATGATTGCGGTTTTGAGTAATGAACCAGGCTGGGAGATTTTAAAAGCCTCAGGAATCTTTTGCAGGTGTTTAGAGTTAATTAGTTGATTCAGATGATTAGGTTAATAGCTCGTTTAGAGAACCTTTTCATGATATGCTAATTTTTTGAGATAGGAATTTGGGGTTTTCATGAGCTGTATGCCAAAATCATCAATATTAAAACAATACAAGGCTTGAACTACTTCAGTTGTGTGTAATGAATCTAAAATATATGAAAGTCTAATGTTTATCAGTACATTACAGAAAATAATGAACTTTATCACAATATGCTAATTTTTTGAGAAGATCCTGTACATCACTGGCTCAAACTCACTCAATCCGCATAACAAATCCTTCCTAATGTGAAGAGATGTGCGTAGCCACTTTATAAGAAAAAATAGAAAAAAAATACTATTAGTGTGAAGCCTGGGTCTTTACAGGTTGGAATATTGTCCTGTAAATCAGAAGAGTTGCAACAGTCAATACAGACTAAATCAAAACAATGGCAGCTTAATTAGCTCATGAACAGCATCTGCTATTCATTGATATGCTATTAAGTAGAGTTGTGGAGTCGGTACAAAAATCATCTGACTGTGACTAATCAGTTTATGAAACCACTAACTCCAGGTACCCAAAACTGCTCCAACTCCTTGACTCCCACTCGACAGCCCAGCTATTCAGGCAACCTAGTAAAAGTTGAGGCTGAATAGAGGGATCCCTAGAAAAATCCCCAAGTAAGAGCTGCTCCAACACTATGGAACTCCCTACCTCCACCCATAGGGCAGCCCCCTCCTTCAACATCTTCAAGAAGGTCCTCAAAACTCACCTTTTCACTCTGGCCTACCACCCCTCACAAGTGCTCTAAACTCGCAGCTGGACACTGGTCCCCTACCTTTCATGTCCCTACCTCTCCCTCTAGATTGTAAGCCTTTGGGCAGGGTCCTCCTCCTTTTGTGTCCTACCTGATCTTGCACCTCCATTACTGTGCACCCATGCTATGCATCTGAGTGAACCTAATCTCCATGCTCCCCTCCAGTGACTGACTAAGCATTACCTTGTACTCATACTGTGCTGTGTGATCTCCGCGCTCCCATCCAGTGACTAAGCATTACCTTGTACTCATACTGTGCTGTGTGATCTCCATGCTCCCCTCCAGTGACTAACCATTACCTTGTACTCATACTGTGCTGTGTGATCTCCATGCTCCCCTCCAGTGACTAAGCATTACCTTGTACTCATACTGTGCTGCGTGATCTCCATGTCCCCATCCAGTGACTAAGCATTACCTTGTACTCATACTGTGCTGTGTGATCTCCATGCTCCATCCAGTGACTAAGCATTACCTGGTACTCATACTGTGCTGTGTGATCTCCATGCTCCCCTCCAGTGACTAACCATTACCTTGTACTCATACTGTGCTGTGTGATCTCCATGCTCCCCTCCAGTGACTAAGCATTACCTTGTACTCATACTGTGCTGCGTGATCTCCATGTCCCCATCCAGTGACTAAGCATTACCTTGTACTCATACTGTGCTGTGTGATCTCCATGCTCCATCCAGTGACTAAGCATTACCTGGTACTCATACTGTGCTGTGTGATCTGGTTTTCTTGTATTCCTGTATTGTCATATTGCTGTATTGTCACCCCTAAATATTGTCTGTAACCTAAACTAATGTCCAGCGCTGCGTAATATGTTGGCGCTTTATAAATACAATAAATAAAATAATAAATAAGTACAAATCACCTTTTATTTCACTTTAAGCCTGTATGGGTAGGCGCACAGCTGTTCAAAAGAAACTTTAAATGGAAAAGTTCCATTCCCAATGTGATACTTATCATTTAAGCTTAATCAACATGACTGCTTTCATAATTTGCCTGGATTAATTATGCATTCGGTCAGGCTTTAAATAGGCGAGACTAATGAAGGTGACAAAGGGGGTGTGGCCCTATCAGAAGACCGTGACATTAACCCTTTGCACACTCAGAACGATATGCACACTGGCGTCTCGCACAAGTGATGCCAGCATAGGCAGTATCCCTGTATGTATGCAGTCATGTGATTTACCTTGCCCATCATAGCACATCAAAATTCTTCACCAGTGATGAGCGAGAATGTCAATATCCTTTTCACAGGAATTTTTGCGAAAATAAAGAAAAACTCAATTTTTAAGTGAAAATCTAATAGAAAAACTTTTTGAGAGTTCTAAGAAAAAACTTTCACAGATTTTGCAGCCCTATTTTCATTGGAATCAGCACAATTGTGAAAATATGTTCACAGACAGCCAAAAAGAGCAAGCGTTTATACTCAGAGGCTCGTCTGTTGCCTGATTGGTTGATAGTGATGAGGTTCCTGGGTCAGTAGTATTTCATGGAATTATGGGAGTCCTAATATGGAGTGAAAGGAAATTACTTCCTGTTTTTTTTCCATTAGTAGGCACATTTAAAATATGGCCCTTATTTTCGAAAAAGAAAAATTGTGTTTTCAAGTTACTCTTTTATATTTGTTTTTAGTGACCATATTACAAAGGTTTTTTTTAATCAAAAATAGCATTTTCGATGTGAAAATGACTGGCCAATATTGGAGCTCAATACTTCTCTTCACCCTTACGCAAGAGGACCTTCCATAATGCACACCTTGTACCGCCTACATCTGATATAGAATACTGCTGCCAGACTGTTAACCAATCAACCCCGCCACTGCCACATAACGCCAGTCCTACACCGGTTCTAATAATCTAGTCAGACCCAGAGTCCTCCTGGAAACTTTTGGTCCCAGAGCCTTCTGTCATGCTGTTCCTACGTTATGGAACTCCTTACCACAGCAGATCAGGTCAGCTCCATCTCTGGACGTGTTTAAAGAGAATCTGTATTGTTAAAATCGCACAAAAGTAAACATACCAGTGCGTTAGGGGACATATCCTATTACCCTCTGACACAATTTCGCCGCTCCTCGCCGCATTAAAAGTGGTTAAAAACAGTTTTAAAAAGTTTGTTTATAAACAAACAAAATGGCCACCAAAACAGGAAGTGGGTTGATGTACAGTATGTCCACACATATAAAATACATCCATACACAAGTAGGCTGTATACAGCATTCCTTTTGAATCTCAAGAGATCATTTGTGTGTTTCTTTCACTCTGTTCTCATGTACTGAAGTTTCAGGCTGCTCTTTTCTTCCTGCAAACAGCTTTGCCCTTGTTTGTAATTCCTCAGTATGTGAAAGCCCAGCCAGCTCAGAGGATGATTTATCCAGCTTGTAAAAGATAAGAGAGAAGAGAGAAGCTGCTCTAATCCTAAATAACACACAGGCAGTGTGCATACAGGGGCCTGGAAGGGGGAGTTCATAGCAGAACCACAACACTTAAGAACTTGGCAGCCTTCCAGACACAGGCTGACAAGTCTGACAAGAGAGAGATACATTGATTTATTACAGAGACTGTGACAGTAGAAAGTGCTGCAGTTAGCCAGAACACATTAGAATAGCTTTTTGAACTTGTAGGATGATAAAAAACAGGATGCAATTTTTGTTACGGAGTCTCTTTAAATCCAGACTGAAAACCCACCTGTTCAGTTTGGCATTTGCAGAAATATAACTTTTGTTGTGTGAATACTTCATCCCACTACCAACTACTGAATCTGAGAGAGCCTAAGCGCTTTGAGCTCTATGGGAGAAAAGCGCTACAGAAAGGTTATTGTTATCTAAGGCAATCTTAGGGGGTAGCCAATGACTGATGCCATTTATTGTGATACTCAAGGGCTTAAGTTATCTATATATATAAAATCGGATGTATGTGTGTGTGTGTGTGTGTGTGTATGTGTGTGTGTGTGTGTGTATGTGCCGCGATCACGCAAAAACGGTTTGACCGATTTAAACGAAACTTGGTATGCAGATCCCTTACTACCTGGGATGATATGTTCTGGGTGTCTCGCGGCCCCCCTGCACACCTGGGCGGAGCTACAAACAGCCAATCAGATTCCACCCATTCAAGTCAATGGAAAAAATGTAAAAGGCTGCCATTCTCACAGTAATCAAGCCAGAGTCCCCACACTTGGCACAGTTGGTCACTTCGTGACCGAGGTTACAATTCCAGGAAAAGTGGGTGGAGCATAAAACAGCCAATCAAATTTCAGCCATTAATTTTAAATGGGAAAATCTTAACTGCAGCCATTCTTACACTCGCAGGGTTTTCAAACTTGGCACACTTGGTCACTGGATGACTGGGATTAATATTCAGGAAAGTGGGTGGAGCCTACAACAGCCAATCAAAATTCACCTATTGATTTTCAAGGGGAATATTTAAACTGCTGCTATTCTTACACTTTTAATGGCAGAGGCTTCAAACTTGCTACAGTCGGTCATTGGGTGACTGGGGTCCAAATTCACTAAAGAGGCGGGGCCACATATAGCCAATCAGATTTCCTTGGTGGATAAACTGCTTCCATTCACACAAATTTGATGTCAGGAACCTGAAAGCTCACAAACTTGGTCATTGAGTGACTGTGTGTCAAGGTTACAAAAAGTGGGCGGAGCCAAAACAACTTTTACTGGGAAAATATAAACTGCAGCCATTCTTACACTGTTAATGGCAGGGTTCTCAAACTTTGCACAGTTGGTCATTGGTTGACAGATTAAGATTTTGGAAGGTGGGTGGAGCCTACAACAGCCAATAAAAATTCACCTTTTGATTTTCAAAGGGAATATTTCATCTGCTACCATTCTCTTATACTGGTAATAGCAGATGCCTCAAACCTGGTACAGTTGGTCACTGGGTGACTAGGGTTCAAATTCAGGAAGAGGGCGGAACCGCAAACAGCCAGATTTGTTTATTTTTCAATGGGAATATAGAAAGTATTGATACCAAGGACCCCAAAGCTGATAAACTTGATAACTGAGTGACTGTCAAGGTTAGAAAAAGAGGGCGGTTCCAACAACTTCATTTTTTACGTTGCAGGGTTCCCAAACTTTACACAATTGGCCACTGGGTGACTGGGATGAATATTCAGAAATGTGGGTGGAGCCTACAACAGTCAATCAAAATGTACCTATTGATTTTCAAGGGGAATAGTCATGTTGCTGCCATTCTTACACTGTTAGTGGCAGAGGCCTCAAACCTGATACAGTCAGTCATTGGGTGACAAGGGTCCAAATTCACTAAAGGGGTGGAGCCACAAACAACCAATCAGATTTGTTAGATTGATTTCAGCCATTCTGTTATTGGCAGGGTTCTCAAACGTGACACACTTGGCCACTGGGTGACTGGGACTAATATTCAGAAAAGTGAGTGGAGCCCACAGCAGCCAATCAAAATTCACCTTTTGATTTTCAAGGGGAATATTTACATTGCTGCCATTCATGCACTCTTAATGGCAGAGGCCTAACATCTGTTACAGTCAGTCACTGGGAGAATGGGGTTTAAATTCTGAAGGGAGCAGGCCAAAAACAGCCAATCAGATTTATTTAATTTCAATGGTAAAATGCAAATTATTGATGCCAAAGACCCCAAAGCTCATAAACTTGGTCATTAAGTGACTGTATGTCAAGATTAGAATAGTGGACGGAGCCAAAAACAACTAACTTTTTACATGGGGAAATGTAAACTGCAGCTTTTCTTACACTGTTAATGGCAGGGTTCTCAAACTTCACACAGTTGGTCACTGGGTGACTAGGATTAACATTCAGAAAAGTAGGTGGAGCCTAAAAGAGCCAATCAAAATTCACCTATTGATTTTCAAGGGGAATATTGAAATTGCAGCCATTCTTACACTGTTAATGGCAGAGGCCTCAAACCTGCTACAGTCAGTCGTTAAGTGTTTGGGGTTCAAATTTAGTAAAGGGGCGAAGCCAAAAACAGCCAGATTTCTTTGCTGGATAAACTGCTTCCATTAGCACAATTTTGATGCCAGGAACCCAAAAGCTCACAAACTTGGTCATTGAGTAGTGACTGTGTGTCAAGGTTACAAAAAGTGGGTGGAGTTAAAAACAGATTTTTCTGGTAAATTGTAAACTGCCGAGGACCCCAAAACTCACAAACTTGGGCATTGAGTAGTGACTTTGTGTCCAGGTTACAAAAAGTGGGCGGAGACGAAAACAATTTTCACTGGGAAAGTGTAAACTGCAGCCTTTCTTACACTGTTTATTTCAGGGTTCCCAAACTTTGCCCAGATGGTCACTGTGTGACTGAGATTAATATTCAGGGAAGTGGGTGGAGCCTATAATAGCCAATCAAAATTCACCTGTTGCTTTTCAAGTGGAATATTTAAATTGCTGCCATTTTTACACTGTTAATAGCAGATGCTTCAAACCTGCTACAGTTGGTCATTGGGTGACTGGGGTTCAAATGCTGGAGAGGGGCGGAGCCACAAACAGCCTATCTGATTTGTTTAATTTCTATGGGAATTTACAAATTATTGATGCCAAGGACCCCAAAGCTCACAAACTTGGTCATTGAGTGTTTGTGTGTTAGGGTTAGAAAGTGGGCGGAGCCAACACCAGTCAAATACATACCCGGGCAACGCCGGGTCATCAGTGGGTGGAGACAAATACAAATTTCATTGGGAAAATGTAAACTGCAGCCATTCTTACACTGTTAATGGTAGGGTTTTTAAACTTTGCACAGTTGGTCATTGGGTGACTGGGATTAATATTCAGAAAAGTGGTGGAGCCTACAAAAGTGAATCAAACTTCACCTGTTGCTTTTCAAGGGGAATATTTAATTGCTACCATTCGTGAACTGTTAATGGCACAGGCCTCAAACCTGGTACAGTTGGTTATTGGGTGACTTGGATTCTAATTAAGAAAAGGGGGTGGAGCCACACAGCCAATCAGATTTGTTTAATTTCAATGCAGATTATTGATACCAAAGACAGCAAAGCTCACAAACTTGGTCATTGAGTGTTTGTGTGTTAGGGTTAGAAAAAGTAGGCGGAGCCAACACCAGCCAAATACATACCCGGGCAACGCCGGGCAATCAGCTAGTAATTAATAAACATGAAAGAACGCAGGGCTTGGGAAGCTCAGAAGGCCATGGATGAGTCCTGTGATCGCCCCAATACTGTCCAGCTAACCTTCCTAATCCATAGAACCTCATACATGAGATGGAATCAGAGATGGTCGCGGGTCCACCACACCACTTCAATTTAAGAATTGCAATAAATGTTTCTGACTGTTTGTAACATTTAAAAAATATGACCAATGTACCACACACCTATGTTCAATTTTGTCCCCCGTTATGATAAAAATGATTGGAAAATCAGAGAAAATTGCTAGGGAGTGTATATCAATAAATTGATAATCTAACACACACCATACAATCTTTAGAAAGATTGAAGAAAAATATCTGGCATTCCAGTTCGATTAAAATTGAAAAAAAATTGGGAAATCCGATTGGATTTTTCAGTCGAATGAAAAAAAAAAAGCTTTCGATTTTTTCGGGAGATCCGATCGTTTTTATTGAATTGCCGTAAAATCGGATCATTTTATTGTATCGTGTGTGGCCACCTCTAGGCATTATCATACAGATCATCTAACAATGAATCCACCAGCAGCATATAAATATACATTAGCAAAAGTAACTCCGAGAGACCAGTGTGCATGAGAATTGCTTCTTCACACTATATATACACAAGTGGAGCTGAAGTGTTGCACAGGACAGAAGGGAAACACAGAGGAATTCACCCTGTATGTATTTAGAGAGTTTAGCCTGCATGATTCGCCCTCATCTGTGACTAATCACAAATATAATATGATCTCTCCTCTGTGTCAGCTGGCTGCCTCAGCAGAGAAGCTAATTTGTAAGCACAGGATGTTAATAATATGTCTGCTTCTATGAAAGCAGGAAATAGACACACTGGTAATTTATTGCAGGATTTGTATCAGCTGTAACAAAGAAATGTGTTTCTGTAAAGGTTATTATGCTGTTGCTTCTCTTGTAGAGCTGAGAGGAAGTTCTGAGTTCAGGTCCGTCACCACACACAGGAGTTGATTCATAAAACTTATCTCATGATTTCTCTCTCCTTATCTGTCTTAATGCACTAATAATATCTCCTTATCTGCTTAGTTTATGGATTATCCCCTCGTATCCAGTTATGTGATGAATGGCCTCTCCTTATCTCATAACTTTCCTCTCCTTATCTGTTTATCCCAGAGATTATCTCCCCTAATCTGCGGACCCCATAATTCCCCTCCGCTTAGCCACTTATCTCATGGCGGTTCCCTCCTTATAGTTCAGGTGAGCAGTAATTAGGATGAGATAATACAACAGATAAGGTTACTCACTCAGCTCCATCACCCTCAATAGTACCATTCACAGTTGTGTTGCATCGGCAAGCATTACCTTCCATAGTTTTATTAAACTGTTTTGCTTGCTGATTTTTTTTAACCAAAAACCATGTGCGTTTTTTTTTTTTTTGCCCTATTCCGAGCAATGAAACAGGACGGGAGAAAGCAATGCACATGAAAATACACAATGCACGCGTGCGCTAAAGATAGTGTAATGCTGGGGATACACAGTACGTTTCTGTACCGTGTATCGAAGAGCTGATCCGGCCAGCTGATAATACTCAGCTGGTCTGATCAAGCCGCTCGACCCCCGCCCTCTCGATTCCCGCTGGCGGACAATGGCAGGGAATCGATCGCTGATAAGGAAGTGCCGGTGGGGATGAGCGGAAATTGATCCGCGCGGACGAGCGGGGACGCGGCTGGGGTCGATCCAGCGGCTAATCGAGAGTATTTTAGGCATAAGTGTCCCTGCAGCTCTGCGGTGTGACACAGCCCTGCACCCTGCTATGGCTAAGCCCCTTTCACACTGGAACACACCGCCAAAAACAGGACACCGCGGGATTGCGCGGTGCTCCCTGTCTGCCTTTTGGCCAAGCAGGAAGTGACATGCGCTTGCGGTCACTTCCTGTTTGCGGTATGCAGAAGCGCATGGAAGCGTATTGTTAAAATCCGCGCTGCAACATCACATTGGTGATTTTTTTTTAGACTCCACGTCGTCATAGGCTAAGATGACTTCCAGGCCGATGCAGCCCGCCGCAGAATCCGCGCGGTAACATACTTCTGACCCTGCGTCAGAGATGCAGCCAAAATGTCAAGTCTGTTGTGTCGCGCTGTAACGTCGCAGTATGAAAGTCTCCATAGACTTTCATTGCACGGCGGTGGCGTAGTGGCAGGGGCATAGCAATAGGGGGTGCAGAGGTTGCGACCGCATCGGGGCCCTTGGGCCAGAGCAGCCCCGAAGGGCTCTCCCTCAACTGCAGTATTAGCTCTCTATTGGTCCTGTGCTCATAATAATCACTTCTATAGATACTTACAATAGTGGTAATCATTAACAAACTGCTTCCCATCCCCTTCTTGTACCTCTGCCACTTTAGTTGCCATTGGCAGGTTTTGGTGCGCCATTAATATTATTATTATTATTTACTGTCATACTGCCATATCAATTGTTATGTATAGAGTGCTTGAGCGGCCCCATGTAAAACTCGCACCGGGGCCCATGGCTCCTTAGCTACGCCATTGGGTGTGGTAAAAATAACGCACCGCCCCGGTGTGAAAGGGCCCTGAAGGATAGCTGAGCTGGGGGGAGATAATTACTTACCTGGGGTACCTTTTAGCTCCTGGGAGTCTATTCCCTGGCTGCAGTTCCGCTGCCCTCCAGGTGCCGCTGTCCCCTCCGGAAGATCCCTGACTACAGCTGTGGTTGTGGGTTAATTTTTCGCCATAGTGGTCCTTGAGAACGTCTACAGTCCACAATGATATCTGCTACGGCTATGTGAATGTCAAGCTGCTAAGTGCAGTCATCGGACGGTGGTTACCAAGGGCAACCACTACACCAAAACTCTCAGATGGCTTAAGTTTTACTTTAACAAAATGTATTATTCCAAACTACTATCATTTCAGGCCACTTTGCTGAAAGACATACAGTACTTCCTTCTGAGCCTTCCAGTCGGCCTTCCCTGGAAGTGGCAGGTTTGGATCTTCCAGCTGAGCACGCAGACTCCCTTCTATCACACAATAGATATAAGAATGCCCCGATTGGAATTCAATCAGTGGTAAGAATAAGGCTGGAGCGGTAATCCCTTACCACAACAGATACGGCAAGTAGTGAGTCACCGCCGGCTGATTTCACAGCCCCGGTAAGTACTGAATAAACACCAGCAGAAGTCCCGGCAGAGGCGTCGCTACTTTCCCACGGCGTGTCGCTAAACGCTCCTTTGTGTCCCCCGGGGACTTCCAGGAAAAGTGTCACTTCATGAAAAATAACTGCAAACAAACTATGTAGATTGTTCCGGCTGCTTCATCAGGACTACGCCGCAATCAGTTGATTGGGTGTTTATGTGTGATGGAGGCATTATCCCCACATTATTCACACCTTCCTGTGTGTTTCCAGGAGCAGAGCGATCATAGGAGCGGCACAGAGAGACAGCCACAGGAGCAGAGCGGTCACAGGAGCGGCACAAAGAGACGGTCGCAGGAGCAGAGCGATCACAGGAGCGGCACAAAGAGACGGCCACCGGAGCAGAGCAATCACAGGAGGGGCACAAAGAGACGGTCGCAGGAGCAGAGCGATCACAGTAGCAGCACAGAGAGACGGCAACCGGAGCAGAGCGATCACAGGAGCGGCACAAAGAGACAGCCACAGGAGCAGAGCGGTCACAGGAGCGGCACAAAGAGACAGTCGCAGGAGTAGAGCGATCACAGGAGCGGCACAAAGAGACGGCCACCGGAGCAGAGCGGTCACAGGAAAGGCACAAAGAGACGATTGCAGGAGCAGAGCGATCAAAGTAGCGGCACACAGAGACGGCCACCGGAGCAGAGTGGTCACAAGAAGGGCACAAAGAGACGGCCGCAGGAGCAGAGCGGTCACAGGAACGGCACAGAGAGACGGCCGCAGGAGCAGAGCGATCACAGGAGCGGCACAGAGAGACGGCCACCGGAGCAGAGTGGTCACAAGAAGGGCACAAAGAGACGGCCGCAGGAGCAGAGCGGTCACAGGAGCGGCACAGAGAGACGGCCGCAGGAGCAGAGCGATCACAGGAGCGGCACAAAGAGACGGCCGCCAGAGCAGAGCGATCACAGGAGCGGCACAAAGAGACGGCCACAGGAGCAGAGTGGTCACAGGAGGGGCACAAAGAGACGGCCGCCGGAGCAGAGCGATCACAGGAGCGGCACAAAGAGACGGCCGCCGGAGCAGAGAGATCACAGGAGCAGCACAGAGAGACGGCCGCAGGAGCAGAGCGATCACAGTAGCGGCACAGAGAGACGGCCGCAGGAGCAGAGCGATCACAGGAGCGTCACAGAGAGACGGCCACAGGAGCAGAGCGATCACAGGAGCGGCACAAAGAGACAGCTGCAGGAGCAGAGCGATCACAGGAGCGGCACAAAAAGACGGCTGCAGGAGCAGACTGATCACAGGAGCGTCACAGAAAGACGGCCGCAGGAGCAGAGCAGTCACAGGAGCGGCACAAAGAGACGGCCGCCAGAGCAGAGCGATCACAGGAGCATCACAAAGAGACGGCCGCAGGAGCAGAGCGATCACAGGAGCAGCACAAAGAGACGGCCGCAGGAGCAGAGCGGTCAAAGGAGGGGCACAAAGAGACGGCCACCGGAGCAGAGCGATCACAGGAGGGGCACAAAGAGACGGCCACCAGAGCAGAGCGGTCACAGGAGCATCACAGAGAGACGGTCGCAGGAGCAGAGCGATCACAGGAGCGTCACAAAGAGATGGCCGCAGGAGCAGAGCGATCACAGGAGCGTCACAAAGAGACGGCCGCAGGAGCAGAGCGATCACAGGAGCGGCACAAAGAGACGGCCGCAGGAGCACAGCGATCACAGGAGCGGCACAAAGAGACGGCCGCTGGAGCAGAGCAATCACAGGAGCGGCACAAAGAGACGGCCGCTGGAGCAGAGCAATCACAGGAGAGGCACAAAGAGACGGCCGCCGGAGCAGAGCAATCACAGGAGCGGCACAAAGAGACGGCCGCAGGAGCAGAGCAATCACAGGAGCGGCACAAAGAGACTGCCGCAGGAGCAGAGCAATCACAGGAGCGGCACAAAGAAACAGCCACCAGAGCAGAGCGATCACAGGAGGGGCACAAAGAGACGGCCGCCGGAGCAGAGCGATCACAGGAGGGGCACAAAGAGACGGCCGCAGGAGCTGATCAGCAGAGAGATCACAGGAGGGGCAAAAAGAGATGGCTGCTAGAGCAGCGCTGTCACAGGAGCGGCACAAAGAGACAGACGCAGGAGCTGATCAGCAGAGAGATCACAGGAGGGGCAAAAAGAGATGGCTGCTAGAGCAGAGCTGTCACAGGAGCGGCACAAAGAGACAGACGCAGGAGCAGAGAGATCACAGGAGGGGCAAAAAGAGATGGCCGCAGGAGCAGACTATCACAGGAGCGGCACAAAGAGACAGACGTAGGAGCAGAGCGATCACAGGAGTGGCATAAAGAGACGGCCACAGGAGCAGAGAGATCACAGGAGCGGCGCAAAGAGACGGCCGTTGGAGCACAGTGGTCACAGGAGTGGAACAAAGAGATAGCCGCAGGAGCAGAGCAATCACAGGAGCGGCGCAAAGAGACAGCCGTTGGAGCACAGTGGTCACAGGAGCAGCACAAAGAGACGGTCGCAGGAGTAGAGCGATCACAGGAGTGGCACAAAGAGACGGCCACCGGAGCAGAGTGGTCACAGGAGCGGCACAAAGAGATGGCCGCAGGAGCAAACGGTTACAGGAGGGGCACAGAGAGACGGTCGCAGGAGCAGAGCGGTCACAGGAGGGGCACAGAGAGACGGCCACAGGAGCAGAGCGGTCACAGGAGGGGCACAAAAAGACAGGAGCAGAGCTTTCACAGGAGCAGCACAAAGAAACGGCCACCAGAGCAGAGCGGGCACAGGAGGGGCACAGAGAGATGGCCACAGGAGCCGTGCGATCACAGGAGCGACACAGAGAGACGGTCGCAGGAGCAGACCGATCACAGGAGGGGCACAGAAAGACGGCCGCCAGAGCAGAGCGATCACAGGAGCGGCACAAAGAGACGGCTGCCAGAGCAGAGCGATCACAGGAGCAGCACAAAGAGACGGCCGCAGGAGCAGAGCGGTCACAGGAGCGGCACAGAGAGACGGCCGACCAGAGCAGAGCGATCACAGGAGCGGCACAAAGAGATGGCCGCAGGAGCAGAGCGATCGCAGGAGGGGCACAGAGAGACGGCCGCAGGAGCAGAGCAATCACAGGAGCGTCGCAAAGAGACGGCCGCCGGAGCAGAGCGATCACAGGAGTGGCACAAAGAGACGGTCGCAGGAGCAGAGCAATCAAAGTAGCGGCACAGAGAGACGGCCACCAGAGCAGAGTGGTCACAAGAAGGGCACAAAGAGACGGCCGCAGGAGCAGAGTGGTCACAGGAGGGGCACAGAGAGGGCTGCAGGAGCAGAGCTGTCACAGGAGGGGCACAGAGAGACGGCCACAGGAGCAGAGCGATCACAGGAGCATCAAAGAGAGACGGTCGCAGGAGCAGACCGATCACAGGAGAGTCACAGAAAGAGGGCCGCCAGAGCAGAGCGATCACAGGAGGGGCACAAAGAGACGGCCGCCAGAGCAGAGCGATCACAGGAGCATCACAGAGAGACGGTCGCAGGAGCAGACCGATCACAGGAGCGTCACAGAAAGACGGCCGCAGGAGCAGAGCGATCACAGGAGCGTCGTAAAGAGACGGCCACCAGAGCAGAGCGATCACAGGAGCATCACAGAGAGACGGTCGCAGGAGCAGACCGATCACAGGAGCGGCACAGAGAGACGGCCGCAGGAGCAGAGCGATCACAGGAGCGTCGCAAAGAGACGGCCACCAGAGCAGAGCGGTCACAGGAGCATCACAGAGAGACGTCGCAGGACCAGAGCAATCACAGGAGCATCACAAAGAGACGGCCGCCGGAGCAGAGCTCTCACAGGAGAGGCACAAAGAGACGGCCACCAGAGCAGAGCGGTCACAGGAGCATCACAAAGAGACGGCCGCTGGAGCAGAGCAATCACAGGAGCGGCACAAAGAGACGGCCACAGGAGCAGAGCGATTACAGGAGCGGCACAAAGAGACGGCTGCAGGAGCAGAGCGCTCACAGGAGCGGCACAAAGAGACGGCCACCAGAGCAGAGCGATCACAGGAGGGGCACAAAGAGACGGCCACCAGAACAGAGCGATCACAGGAGGGGCACAAAGAGACGGCCACCGGAGCAGAGAGATCACAGGAGCATCACAAAGAAACAGCCACCGGAGCAGTGCGATCACAGGAGCAGCACAGAGAGACGGCCGCAGGAGCTGATCAGCAGAGAGATGACAGGAGGGGCAAAAAGAGACAGCCGCAGGAGCTGATCAGCAGAGAGATCACAGGAGGGGCAAAAAGAGATGGCCGCAGGAGCAGACGATCACAGGAGCGGCACAAAGAGACAGACGCAGGAGCAGAGCAATCACAGGAGCAGCACAAAGAGACGGCCGTTGGAGCACAGTGGTCACAGGAGCAGCACAAAGAGCCGGTCGCAGGAGTAGAGCGATCACAAGAGCGTCACAAAGAGACGGCCACCAGAGCAGAGCGGTCACAGGAACGGCACAAAGAGACGGTCGCAGGAGCAGAGCGATCACAGTAGCGGCACAGAGAGACGGCCACCGGAGCAGAGTGGTCACAGGAGGGGCACAGAGAGACGGCCACAGGAGCAGAGTGGTCACAGGAGGGGCACAGAGAGACGGCCGCAGGAGCAGAGCGATCACAGGAGCGGCACAAAGAGACGGCCGCCAGAGCAGAGCGATCACTGGAGCGGCACAAAGAGACGGCCGCAGGAGCTGATCAGCAGAGAGATCACAGGAGGGGCAAAAAGAGATGGCTGCTAGAGCAGAGCTGTCACATGAGCGGCACAAAGAGACAGACGCAGGAGCAGAGCGATCACAGGAGGGGCAAAAAGAGATGGCCGCAGGAGCAGACGATCACAGGAGCGGCACAAAGAGACAGACGCAGGAGCAGAGCGATCACAGGAGCGGCATAAAGAGACGGCCACAGGAGCAGAGAGATCACAGGAGCGGCGCAAAGAGACGGCCGTTGGAGCACAGTGGTCACAGGAGTGGAACAAAGAGATAGCCGCAGGAGCAGAGCGATCACAGGAGCGGCGCAAAGAGACAGCCGTTGGAGCACAGTGGTCACAGGAGCAGCACAAAGAGACGGTCGCAGGAGTAGAGCGATCACAGGAGTGGCACAAAGAGACGGCCACCGGAGCAGAGTGGTCACAGGAGCGGCACAAAGAGACGGCCGCAGGAGCAAACGGTCACAGGAGGGGCACAGAGAGACGGTCGCAGGAGCAGAGCGGTCACAGGAGGGGCACAGAGAGACGGCCACAGGAGCAGAGCGGTCACAGGAGGGGCACAAAAAGACAGGAGCAGAGCTGTCACAGGAGCAGCACAAAGAAACGGCCACCAGAGCAGAGCGGTCACAGGAGGGGCACAGAGAGATGGCCGCAGGAGCCGTGCGATCACAGGAGCGTCACAGAGAGACGGTCGCAGGAGCAGACCGATCACAGGAGGGGCACAGAAAGACGGCCGCCAGAGCAGAGCGATCACAGGAGCGGCACAAAGAGACGGCCGCCAGAGCAGAGCGATCACAGGAGCAGCACAAAGAGACGGCCGCAGGAGCAGAGCGGTCACAGGAGCGGCACAGAGAGACGGCCGCCAGAGCAGAGCGATCACAGGAGCGGCACAAAGAGACGGCCGCAGGAGCAGAGCGATCACAGGAGGGGCACAGAGAGACGGCCGCAGGAGCAGAGCAATCACAGGAGCGTCGCAAAGAGACGGCCGCCGGAGCAGAGCGATCACAGGAGCGGCACAAAGAGACGGTCGCAGGAGCAGAGCGATCAAAGTAGCGGCACAGAGAGACGGCCACCAGAGCAGAGTGGTCACAAGAAGGGCACAAAGAGACGGCCGCAGGAGCAGAGTGGTCACAGGAGGGGCACAGAGAGGGCTGCAGGAGCAGAGCTGTCACAGGAGGGGCACAGAGAGATGGCCACAGGAGCAGAGCGATCACAGGAGCAGCACAAAGAGACGGCCGCAGGAGCCGTGCGATCACAGGAGCATCAAAGAGAGAGGGTCGCAGGAGCAGACCGATCACAGGAGCGTCACAGAAAGACGGCCGCCAGAGCAGAGCGATCACAGGAGGGCACAAAGAGACGGCCGCCAGAGCAGAGCGATCACAGGAGCATCACAGAGAGACGGCCGCAGGAGCAAAGCAATCACAGGAGCGTCACAAAGAGACGGCCGCCGGAGCAGAGCTCTCACAGGAGAGGCACAAAGAGACGGCCGCCGGAGCAGAGCTCTCACAGGAGAGGCACAAAGAGACGGCTACCAGAGCAGAGCGGTCACAGAAGCATCACAAAGAGACGGCCGCCGGAGCAGAGCAATCACAGGAGCGGCACAAAGAGACGGCCACAGGAGCAGAGCGATTACAGGAGCGGCACAAAGAGACGGCTGCAGGAGCAGAGCGATCACAGGAGCGGCACAAAGAGACGGCAACCGGAGCAGAGCGATCACAGGAGGGGCACAAAGAGACGGCCACCGGAACAGAGCGATCACAGGAGGGGCACAAAGAGACGGCCACCGGAGCAGTGCGATCACAGGAGGGGCACAAAGAAACGGCTGCCGGAGCAGAGCGATCACAGGAGCGGCACAGAGAGACGGCCGCAGGAGCTGATCAGCAGAGAGATCACAGGAGGGGCAAAAAGAGACGGCCGCAGGAGCTGATCAGCAGAGAGATCACAGGAGGGGCAAAAAGAGATGGCCGCAGGAGCAGACGATCACAGGAGCGGCACAAAGAGACAGACGCAGGAGCAGAGCGATCACAGGAGCAGCGCAAAGAGACGGCCGTTGGAGCACAGTGGTCACAGGAACAGCACAAAGAGATGGTCGCAGGAGTAGAGCGATCACAGGAGCGGCACAAAGAGACGGCCACCAGAGCAGAGCGGTCACAGGAACGGCACAAAGAGACGGTCGCAGGAGCAGAGCGATCACAGTAGCGGCACAGAGAGACGGCCACCGAAGCAGAGTGGTCACAGGAGGGGCACAGAGAGACGGCCACCGGAGCAGAGTGGTCACAGGAGCGGCACAGAGAGACGGCCGTCAGAGCAGAGTGATCACAAGAACGGCACAAAAAGACGGCCGCAGGAGCAGAGCGGTCACAGGAGGAGCACAGAGAGACGGTCGCAGGAGCAGAGCGGTCACAGGAGGGGCACAGAGGGACGGCCACAGGAGCAGAGCGGTCACAGGAGGGGCACAAATAGACAGCCGCTGAAGCAGAGCGATCACAGGAGCAGCACAAAGAGACGGCCACCAGAGCAGAGCGGTCACAGGAGGGGCACAGAGAGATGGCCGCAGGAGCCGTGCGATCACAGGAGCGTCACAGAGAGACGGTCGCAGGAGCAGAGCGATCACAGGAGCGGCACAGAGAGACGGCCGAAGGAGCAGAGCGGTCACAGGAGCGGCACAAAGACGGCCGCCAGAGCAGAGCGATCACAGGAGGGGCACAAAGAGACGGCCACCAGAGCAGAGCGGTCACAGGAGCATCACAGAGAGACAGCCGCAGGAGCAGAGCGATCACAGGAGCGTCGCAAAGAGACGGCCACCAGAGCAGAGCGGTCACAGGAGCATCACAGAGAGATGGTCGCAGGACCAGAGCAATCACAGGAGCGTCACAAAGAGACGGCCGCCGGAGCAGAGCTCTCACAGGAGAGGCACAAAGAGATGGCCGCCCGGAGCAGAGCTCTCACAGGAGAGGCACAAAGAGACGGCCACCAGAGCAGAGCGGTCACAGGAGCATCACAAAGAGACGGCCGCCGGAGCAGAGCAATCACAGGAGCGGCACAAAGAGACGGCCACAGGAGCAGAGCGATTACAGGAGCGGCACAAAGAGACGGCTGCAGGAGCAGAGCGATCACAGGAGCGGCACAAAGAGACGGCAACCGGAGCAGAGCGATCACAGGAGGGGCACAAAGAGACGGCCACCGGAACAGAGCGATCACAGGAGGGGCACAAAGAGACGGCCACCGGAGCAGTGCGATCACAGGAGGGGCACAAAGAAACGGCTGCCGGAGCAGAGCTATCACAGAAGCGGCACAGAGAGACGGCCGCAGGAGCTGATCAGCAGAGAGATCACAGGAGGGGCAAAAAGAGACGGCCGCAGGAGCTGATCAGCAGAGAGATCACAGGAGGGGCAAAAAGAGATGGCCGCAGGAGCAGACGATCACAGGAGCGGCACAAAGAGACAGACGCAGGAGCAGAGCGATCACAGGAGCAGCACAAAGAGACGGCCGTTGGAGCACAGTGGTCACAGGAGCAGCACAAAGAGATGGTCGCAGGAGTAGAGCGATCACAGGAGCGGCACAAAGAGACGGCCACCAGAGCAGAGCGGTCACAGGAACGGCACAAAGAGACGGTCGCAGGAGCAGAGCGATCACAGGAGCGGCACAAAGAGACGGCAACCGGAGCAGAGCGATCACAGGAGGGGCACAAAGAGACGGCCACCGGAACAGAGCGATCACAGGAGGGGCACAAAGAGACGGCCACCGGAGCAGTGCGATCACAGGAGGGGCACAAAGAAACGGCTGCCGGAGCAGAGCGATCACAGGAGCGGCACAGAGAGACGGCCGCAGGAGCTGATCAGCAGAGAGATCACAGGAGGGGCAAAAAGAGACGGCCGCAGGAGCTTATCAGCAGAGAGATCACAGGAGGGGCAAAAAGAGATGGCCGCAGGAGCAGACGATCACAGGAGCGGCACAAAGAGACAGACGCAGGAGCAGAGCGATCACAGGAGCAGCACAAAGAGACGGCCGTTGGAGCACAGTGGTCACAGGAGCAGCACAAAGAGATGGTCGCAGGAGTAGAGCGATCACAGGAGCGGCACAAAGAGACGGCCACCGGAGCAGAGTGGTCACAGGAGCGGCACAAAGAGACGGCCGCAGGAGCAAACGGTCACAGGAGGGGCACAGAGAGACGGTCGCAGGAGTAGAGCGATCACAAGAGCGGCACAAAGAGACGGCCACCAGAGCAGAGCGGTCACAGGAACGGCACAAAGAGACGGTCGCAGGAGCAGAGCGATCACAGTAGCGGCACAGAGAGACGGCCACCGGAGCAGAGTGGTCACAGGAGGGGCACAGAGAGACGGCCACCGGAGCAGAGTGGTCACAGGAGGGGCACAGAGAGACGGCCGCAGGAGCAGAGTGATCACAAGAACGGCACAAAAAGACGGCAGCAGGAGCAGAGCGGTCACAGGAGGAGCACAGAGAGACGGTCGCAGGAGCAGAGCGGTCACAGGAGGGGCACAGAGCGACGGCCACAGGAGCAGAGCGGTCACAGGAGGGGCACAAAAAGACAGCCGCCGAAGCAGAGCGATCACAGGAGGGGCACAAAGAGACGGCCACCAGAGCAGAGCGGTCACAGGAGGGGCACAGAGAGATGGCCGCAGGAGCCGTGCGATCACAGGAGCGTCACAGAGAGACGGTCGCAGGAGCAGAGCGATCACAGGAGCGGCACAGAGAGACGGCCGAAGGAGCAGAGCGATCACAGGAGCGGCACAGAGAGACGGCCGCAGGAGCAGAGCGATCACAGGAGCATCACAAAGAGACGGCCGCCGGAGCAGAGCAATCACAGGAGGGGCACAAAGAGACACAGTACAGTGCTGTAACCGATCACGTTATTCTAACTCGCTGCATGCAGGCTTTGTAAATCTATTTCCCGACTCCATTGCAGGTCACAGTCATAACATGTGCGTCTTGCAATTGACCAATGTGAACATAGCCTGAAGGTGAAGATAAAGATCTATGAATTGGAGCTGTAAACATCACTCTAAAAAATCTTTTTTTTTTTTTTTTTGCAAAATACTTGAATGCATATTTATAATCATATTTTCTATAACAGTCAATTTAAAAACTGTGCTTCAAATTAGGGTTTAATGAGTTTAATGAGTCAACAACAGCCAACCATGAGGGCAGCACACCGCAAGTCCTCCGGGCAAGAGAGATTCAGGTTATACAAAAAAACAAACAAAAAAATTTGATTTCTTGAAAGGCAGCCCTAACCCCATAATGATCTCCTGCCTAATCAGTATAACGCGGCAGGTCCCGGCGAGAGCGATGCATCGCGGCGATTCTCGAGCAGATCTGACCCAATACGCATAATTAAAAGACATTAGATCTAGACGAAACATTGTAGCGTCTTTTTGCTAAATGACTTATTGACGTTCCGAAATTGTGCCCCCCCCCCCCAACGAGGGGTTCAGCCAAAGTGTAGATGAAATACGCATCTGCCTGTTTACATCCCGCGCTGTCCAAAAATACTGGCTCGACCGAACGCTTCAATTGCCTTATAATTCACGACTAATATCTCCTCCGCCGCTTCGCCGCCACGCTGAGCTTCAATGGACGCATTACAAAAAAGCCGCGTGAATTTTAACAGCGGTGCGGGAGAAATTAGACGCAGATAAGACATTCATCAGCGGGAAAATGGGACGCGGCGCTCGCCAAACACAAAGTGACGTCCGGGGAACGCTCACCGATCGTAACGACTCTGGAGGAAAAAAAAGTTAGTAAAAAGTCCTGAAATGATATTATGTTGGAGGGAAGGGGGGCCAGGCTGTGAATTATACATTTAATATACGCGGCTTCATCCGTCCCCTGAGCGCCTGGCAGCTCGCAGCTCAACTCCAAACTGTACATTTCACAAGATAAACATTTGTTTTATAATCCAACAAATAACATTAAAAGAAAAAGTCGTGTTTAGGATATATACCGTGCATCCTCGCTGCATTCACATTATGCAGCAAATACCACAACACCACAACAGCTTTTTCTAACTGTTAAGTAAGCAGCATCTCCCTCTGTGCATAGAACTCTCAGTAACGAACATTCCGTACAGATCACCTGGCAGGACTAAAGATGTCACCACCAGTGATAAATTTCAGAATGAAAATCAGGGAGAGGAAAGATTATACAATGGGCAAACACTGACTAAATAATCTATACATGAATAGTGTAACAAAATTAGCAATTTGATTTATTATGTCATTTTCACTACAGGTCCTCTTTAAGGTCCATACCCACCACGCAAGTTTTTGAGACTTTTTCACCATGAAAATTCGTTTTTGCAATATCTTGTAACAACAAAAATGCGAGTAGCCTGTCGTCGCAGCGGTTATCGAGTTGAATGATCTTCATGACAGATCACATCTCGGACGATCGTTAAGATTTTCGCTGTAGCCAATAGACTGAAATTTGAATGTTTGTCTAAACGATTGTTCCCGTGCCGTCCTGCGATTTTGTAAGATAGATCAGGAAACAATCATTTGTTGGCGCAGATTCCCTGATCCATCCCCCTGTAGGTACTCAGCTATAAAAGGCCATCAGGTAAACGGCTGGAGGTGGAAACGGCCGCATGTAACCAATACACACTGGCTCTTACAGCGCCACAGATGCAGCCTTCTACTGCACTGCGGCCACTGGCAATGCCTGAGAATGCACTGCAGCCAATGACAAGAGACTGAGACTACTCTGCAGCCACCAACACCAACTGCACTGCAGCCACTGACAATGCCTGAGAATGCACTGCAGCTAATGACAAGAGACTGAGACTACTCTGCAGCCACCAACACCAACTGCACTGCAGCCACTGACAATGCCTGAGAACGCACTGCAGCTAATGACAAGAGACTGAGACTATTCTGCAGCCACCAACACCAACTGCACTGCGGCCACTGACAATGCCTGAGAACGCACTGCAGCTAATGACAAGAGACTGAGACTATTCTGCAGCCACCAACACCAACTGCACTGCGGCCACTGACAATGCCTGAGAATGCACTGCAGCTAATGACAAGAGACTGAGACTACTCTGCAGCCACCAACACCAACTGCACTGCAGCCACTGACAATGCCTGAGAACGCACTGCAGCTAATGACAAGAGACTGAGACTATTCTGCAGCCACCAACACCAACTGCACTGCGGCCACTGACAATGCCTGAGAACGCACTGCAGCCAATGACAAGAGACTGAGACTACTCTGCAGCCACCAACACCAACTGCACTGCGGCCACTGACAATGCCTGAGAAAGCACTGCAGCTAATGACAAGAGACTGAGACTATTCTGCAGCCACCAACACCAACTGCACTGCGGCCACTGACAATGCCTGAGAACGCACTGCAGCTAATGACAAGAGCCTGAGACTATTCTGCAGCCACCAACACCAACTGCACTGTGGCCACTGACAATGCCTGAGAATGCACTGCAGCTAATGACAAGAGCCTGAGACTATTCTGCAGCCACCAACACCAACTGCACTGTGGCCACTGACAATGCCTGAGAACGCACTGCAGCTAATGACAAGAGACTGAGACTACTCTGCAGCCACCAACACCAACTGCACTGCGGCCACTGACAATGCCTGAGAACGCACTGCAGCTAATGACAAGAGCCTGAGACTATTCTGCAGCCACCAACACCAACTGCACTGCGGCCACTGACAATGCCTGAGAAAGCACTGCAGCCAATGACAAGAGACTGAGACTATTCTGCAGCCACCAACACCAACTGCACTGCGGCCACTGACAATGCCTGAGAACGCACTGCAGCTAATGACAAGAGACTGAGACTATTCTGCAGCCACCAACACCAACTGCACTGTGGCCACTGACAATGCCTGAGAATGCACTGCAGCTAATGACAAGAGACTGAGACTATTCTGCAGCCACCAACACCAACTGCACTGCGGCCACTGACAATGCCTGAGAACGCACTGCAGCTAATGACAAGAGCCTGAGACTATTCTGCAGCCACCAACACCAACTGCACTGCGGCCACTGACAATGCCTGAGAATGCACTGCAGCTAATGACAAGAGACTGAGACTATTCTGCAGCCACCAACACCAACTGCACTGCGGCCACTGACAATGCCTGAGAACGCACTGCAGCTAATGACAAGAGCCTGAGACTACTCTGCAGCCACCAACACCAACTGCACTGCGGCCACTGACAATGCCTGAGAAAGCACTGCAGTTAATGACAAGAGACTGAGACTATTCTGCAGCCACCAACACCAACTGCACTGCGGCCACTGACAATGCCTGAGAACACACTGCAGCTAATGACAAGAGACTGAGACTATTCTGCAGCCACCAACACCAACTGCACTGCGGCCACTGACAATGCCTGAGAACGCACTGCAGCTAATGACAAGAGACTGAGACTATTCTGCAGCCACCAACACCAACTGCACTGCGGCCACTGACAATGCCTGAGAATGCACTGCAGCTAATGACAAGAGACTGAGACTATTCTGCAGCCACCAACACCAACTGCACTGCGGCCACTGACAATGCCTGAGAACACACTGCAACTAATGACAAGAGCCTGAGACTATTCTGCAGCCACCAACACCAACTGCACTGCGGCCACTGACAATGCCTGAGAATGCACTGCAGCTAATGACAAGAGACTGAGACTATTCTGCAGCCACCAACACCAACTGCACTGCGGCCACTGACAATGCCTGAGAACGCACTGCAGCCAATGACAAGAGACTGAGACTATTCTGCAGCCACCAACACCAACTGCACTGCGGCCACTGACAATGCCTGAGAATGCACTGCAGCTAATGACAAGAGACTGAGACTATTCTGCAGCCACCAACACCAACTGCACTGCGGCCACTGACAATGCCTGAGAACGCACTGCAGCCAATGACAAGAGACTGAGACTATTCTGCGGCCATCAACACCAACTGCACTGCGGCCACTGACAATGCCTGAGAATGCACTGCAGCTAATGACAAGAGACTGAGACTATTCTGCAGCCACCAACACCAACTGCACTGCGGCCACTGACAATGCCTGAGAACGCACTGCAGCTAATGACAAGAGACTGAGACTATTCTGCAGCCACCAACACCAACTGCACTGCGGCCACTGACAATGCCTGAGAACGCACTGCAGCTAATGACAAGAGACTGAGACTATTCTGCAGCCACCAACACCAACTGCACTGCGGCCACTGACAATGCCTGAGAATGCACTGCAGCTAATGACAAGAGACTGAGACTATTCTGCAGCCACCAACACCAACTGCACTGCGGCCACTGACAATGCCTGGGAACGCACTGCAACTAATGACAAGAGACTGAGACTATTCTGCAGCCACCAACACCAACTGCACTGCAGCCACTGACAATGCCAAAGCACTGCAGCTAATGACAAGAGACTGAGACTATTCTGCAGCCACCAGCACCAACTGCACTGCGGCCACTGACAATGCCAAAGCACTGCAGCTAATGACAAGAGACTGAGACTATTCTGCAGCCACCAACACCAACTGCACTGCGGCCACTGACAATGCCTGAGAACGCACTGCAGCTAATGACAAGAGACTGAGACTATTCTGCAGCCACCAACACCAACTGCACTGTGTCACTGACAATGCCTGAGAATGCACTGCAGCTAATGACAAGAGACTGAGACTATTCTGCAGCCACCAACACCAACTGCACTGCGGCCACTGACAATGCCTGAGAACGCACTGCAGCCAATGACAAGAGACTGAGACTATTCTGCAGCCACCAGCACCAACTGCACTGCGGCCACTGACAATGCCTGAGAACGCACTGCAGCTAATGACAAGAGACTGAGACTATTCTGTAGCCACCAACACCAACTGCACTGCGGCCACTGACAATGCCTGAGAACGCACTGCAGCCAATGACAAGAGACTGAGACTATTCTGCAGCCACCAGCACCAACTGCACTGCAGCCACTGACAATGCCTGAGAACGCACTGCAGCCAATGACAAGAGCCTGAGACTACTCTGCAGCCACCAACACCAACTGCACTGCGGCCACTGACAATGCCTGAGAAAGCACTGCAGCTAATGACAAGAGACTGAGACTATTCTGCAGCCACCAACACCAACTGCACTGCGGCCACTGACAATGCCTGAGAATGCACTGCAGCTAATGTCAAGAGACTGAGACTATTCTGCAGCCACCAACACCAACTGCACTGCGGCCACTGACAATGCCTGAGAATGCACTGCAGCCAATGACAAGAGACTGAGACTATTCTGCAGCCACCAACACCAACTGCACTGCGGCCACTGACAATGCCTGAGAACGCACTGCAGCCAATGACAAGAGACTGAGACTATTCTGCGGCCATCAACACCAACTGCACTGCGGCCACTGACAATGCCTGAGAATGCACTGCAGCTAGTGACAAGAGACTGAGACTATTCTGCAGCCACCAACACCAACTGCACTGCGGCCACTGACAATGCCTGAGAACGCACTGCAGCCAATGACAAGAGACTGAGACTATTCTGCAGCCACCAACACCAACTGCACTGCGGCCACTGACATCAACTAAGACTGCACTGCGGCCACTAACACCCACTGAGGCTGCATTACAGCCACTGACACTATACTGCAGCCACCAACTGCACTGTGGCCACTGACACTGACTGCACTGCGGCCACTGACATCAACTAAAACTACACTGTGGCCACTGACATCAACTAAGACTGCACTGCAGCCACTAACACCCACTTAGACTGCATTACAGCCACTGACACTGACTGACTGACACTATACTGCAGCCACCAACTGCACTGCAGCCACTGACACTGACTGCACTGTAGTCACTGACATCAACTAAGACTACACGGTGGCCACTGACATCAACTAATACTGCACTGCAACCAGTGACACTAACTGAGCCGGCACTACAGCCACTGACACTGACTATACTGAGGCCAGTGAAAAGAGACTGCGACTACACTGCAACCACTGACAGCAACTGACACTGCACTGTGTCCACTGATAACTGGGACTATATTGTGACTACTGAGAGCAACTGGGAGAATACTGTGACCATTAACAGTAACTGACACTGCACTGCGGCCATTGGCAGCGACTGAGCTAGATATCTGTGTGAGGGAGAAGGTTGCCTGTAGCCGGGAATGAGGGGATCATATTGATATACAATTTATAGTTCACCAAACAGCACTCGCCACAGTTAACATCTTTGAGAGAAGCAAAATGGAGACCGACATATTATTTTCCAAACACTTCTTAGCCTTTTGTGCTGCAGAATGACCCTTAAAGCTGAATTATGGCAAATATCTTCTGTTCTTAGCCCCCTATACTCTCCTAGTGGTTCTGGGTCACCCCAAGCTCTCTGGGTATCTCTGGGCAAAGACTGACCATTCTCCAGAGTTCTCTAATAACAGTGACTGCATCATACCATTCTGTCATAAAAAAGGGAATGTGATTGCAAGCTCTTGTTCATACAGCAGGAGCGCGATGCCAGGCAGGTTACCTTTAAGAACGGCGCCCCCAGGAGGTCATAGGCAGGAGAAAGACGGACGTTGGTCTCTGTTGCACTTTACTGGATCCTGCAAGAGAGAATAAAACATCACATTACTTCCTCAGACCACATGACTAGCTAGTTTTCCTTTATACTGACACATTGCGTTATAACGGACTCTGTTTTGCGCACTGTATTGCGCAATTCAAACTCTATAAACATCACCTCATCAGTTGCACTGTGGCGCAAGGGATTTAGTTGACAGAACATGCAGCGCATTGCTAGAATCAAGACGCACGCAAAGTGTTACTCCTTTGCGTACGTTACATCGCATGCCACCGCAAATGTCGTTTTTGGTTGTGTCTCAGTGTGAAGCTGCCCAAAAGGCCGAGATGCACGATTCAATAAAATTGATTGATTTTCCCATCTTTTCAATAACAATAATTGTATAGATAAACACCCCTCCCCCCCCCCCCCCCAATAAAATGTACTGCAGATTGAGAAAAAAACAACAACTATCGATTCTTCTAAATGTTTAGCGATCTATCTGATTGCATGTGGTAGAAAAATCAGTTAGAAAAATATAATAATTTAATATTTAAAAAAAAAAAATGCTCAGCAAAATCTAGCATAGGTGTGCAGCACATTTTCCATTGGAAAAATAATATCAGATTTATTTGATCAAAAAACCCCAAAACCTCAAAAATGGATTCATGTATGACTCTGTATTTTGATTTTTCACTTTTAGGATAAAAATTATTGATTCTGTAAGACAACAAAAGTTGAGAATAAAAAAAAATCTGAACAATCAGATTTTTTTTAATTGTTTGGGGAAAAATGTATTTCTCTGGAAAAATACCGTATTGTTGCCCTTAGACAAGTGTACCTTTGGCCACCAACATGTTTAAATTTCCTGCGTCGCTCATTGACTTACGCTACTTCCGCCGCCGCTGCGTCTCCGCAGAAGTCTCAGGGCCCTTTCACACCGGGGCGATGCCGTATTTTTACCACACCCCACCGCCAGGCAATGAAAGCCTATGGAGACTTTCATACTGCCCTGGTATGCAAAGATACAACGAAAGTGATGTTTTTCTCGGACGCGAGGACAAAACGACGTCAGCGCGCGTACTTGTCTCACTCTGCATCAGACCGGAAGTCATTTTACTCTATGGTGACGCAGGGATTTGAAAATGTTGGCATTGCGACGCTGCGGTGTTTTAACAACAGGCTTCCGTGCACTTGCACATACCTGAAGCAGGAAGTGATGGCAAGCGCGCATCACTTCCTGCTGGTGGACAGACAGGGAACACCGTGTACTAACGTAAGACCGCGTAAGACATAGAAAGTCTTCTCTGCTCTAAAAGATACGCAACTGCATAATAACCTAAATTAATTTATGTGTTACAGCTGATACTAATCTTGCAATAAATCTGCAGTGTCTACTTCCTGCTTTCATGGGAGCAGACATAGGGTCAACATCCTGTGCTTTCAAATGGGCGTACCTGCCATCTCTGCTGTGGCAATCATGTGACATAGGGGAGAGATCAAATTACAACTCTAACTGATTAGTCACAAATAAGAGACAGGCTCTCTAAATACATACAGGGTGCATTTCCCTTCTGTTTTGTGTTCAGGTCCACGTTAATCCTATTGTTCTAGTTTCACATTGAAAGAGAAGAATGAAGCATGTGACTTTCTCCCCATATGGCGGAGTGTGGGGGGTAATATTTCCGAGGCTGTCGCGGCCGAGGCGTCAGCGCGGTACACAGCGAGGCAGGGGAGCGGGCCGCAGCCTTTCTACTCCGCAAGCTGCAGACCTCTCACCATTCACCACGACTTACATCCTCTATTTCTCCTTTTCATATAATATTGCTGTTGGGGGAGGTTTCTCTGCCGCGTCCCACATCTGGAGGCCATTGTCAGTTTACAAGTAAATAAAGTTATAAGTGTAAATGGTGTATTAATTGGAGGGGTGGCACCCAGTTATTGCAGGTCAGGCCGCACTGAACCGGCCAGCGAGTCCTGAGCGGGAAATGGGGGGGGCGCTGTTTATAATAAGATCGCCAAATCATTTCATAAGCAATCCAAACATCCGCAACAAAGTCTTCTTATCTGAATAACGACCTTACTGAGGAGCTGCAGCCCACATCCAAAGAAAATAGACCTGTAGCGTGTATGGAAAGTGCTTCTAAACTATAATGTACACAACTTACAGGATAACATTGCTTATTCTTAATATAGTTTTCATTTATAAACTATTTAGTCGGCTTAAAGGGACTCCGAGCAGTGCAGAAACTATGGAAAGATGCATACCATTTTAAAGCTCTCTTTCTCCTCTTTCCAATGATATATAAATTGCCGCCCTACGTCTTTTAGTTTTCGCTATTTTCGCGATTGAAATTGCCGCGGCTGCGATTTCAATCGCGAAAATAAAGAAAACTAAAAGGCGTAGAGCGACGATTTGGGTGTCGCCAGAAAGAGGAGAAAGAGAGCTTTAAAATGATATCCATCTTTCCATAGTTACATTGTATTACACAGGACGACACTTTCCCCAGTGTCAGCAGCTTCATTCAGCAGAAAAAGTCGGCCTGTGTAATACAATGTAACTATGGAAAGATGGATATCATTTTAAAGCTCTCTTTCTCCTCTTTCTGGCGACACCCAAATCGTCGCTCTACGCCTTTTAGTTTTCTTTATTTTCGCGATTGAAATCGCAGTTGCGGCAATTTCAATCGCAAAAATAGCGAAAACTAAAAGGCGTAGGGTGGCGGTTTATATATCATTGGAAAGAGGAGAAAGAGAGCTTTAAAATGATATGCATCTTTCCATAGTTTCTGTTCTGCTCGGAGTCCCTTTAACCTGTACATACTGGAGGTAGCAGAAATCAGCAGCCAGTAACAGTAACAGCTTATACTGTACATACTGGGGGTAGCAGAGATCAGCACACACTGCACCTAGTTTACTATTAGTACAGGCATAGAATAACAGCTTATACTGTACATACAGGAGGTAGCAGAGATCAGCACACACTGCAGCTAGTTTACAATCAGTACAGGCACAGAGTAACAGCTTATACTGTACATACTGGAGGTAGCAGAAATCAGCAGCCAGTAACAGTAACAGCTTATACTGTACATACTGGGGGTAGCAGAGATCAGCACACACCGCAGCTAGTTTACTATTAGTACAGACACAGAATAACAGCTTATACTGTACATACTGGGGGTAGCAGAGATCGGCACGCACTGCAGCTATTTCAAAATCAGTACAGGCACAGAGTAACAGCTTATACTGTACATAGTGGAGGTAGCAGAGATCAGCACACAGCACAGCTAGCTTACTATCAGTACAGGCACAGAGTAACAGCTTATACTGTACATACTGGAGGTAGCAGAGATCAGCACATGCTGCAGCTAGTTTACTATCAGTACAGGCACAGAGTAACAACTTATACTGTACATACTGGAGGTAGCAGAGATCAGCACATGCTGCAGCTAGTTTACTATCAGTACAGGCACAGAGTAACAGCTTATACTGTACATACTGGAGGTAGCAGAGATCAGCACACACTGCAGCTAGTTTATTATCAGTACAGGCACAGAGTAACAGCTTATACTGTACATACTGGAGGTAGCAGAGATCAGCACACACTGCAGCTAGTTTACTATCAGTACAGGCACAGAGTAACAACTTATACTGTACATACTGGAGGTAGCAGAGATCAGCACATGCTGCAGCTAGTTTACTATCAGTACAGGCACAGAGTAACAACTTATACTGTACATACTGGAGGTAGCAGAGATCAGCACACACTGCAGCTAGTTTACTATCAGTACAGGCACAGAGTAACAGCTTATACTGTACATATTGGAGGTAGCAGAGATCAGCACACACTGCACATAGTTTACAATCAGGCAGTTGCCTAAAGTCGGGTTGTGTCTGAAAGCTTGGGTGCCATGTGCCATTGGTCAGAAACCCACATTGCCAAAAAGGCAAGCAGCAGCAAGTAGGTGAAACCAAAGCTTCCATCTTGACAAGCCCACTATTTCAGCTTAAAAGACACGCAACTTGAGAGGTATGTGGAGGCTTCCGTATTTATTTCCTTAAACAATACCAGTTGCCTGGCTGTCCTGCTAACCCTCTGCCTCTAATATTTCAAGCCATACAGAAGCGTAACAATAGGGATGCAGCTGCAGGGGGGAGGGGGGGGGGGCAGAAGCTGCAGGGGCCCCATGGGGAGAAAAGTTTCTTCTCTCTGTCCTGAGACACTGCAGAGCCAGTTCTACTCCTTTAGAGGTGGACAGAGTGGATGTAATGACTGCGCACTAGCCAATTGATTAACATTGGTTCTCAGTATGCAGATCGGATGACTGAAGTCAGACTGGATTAGCTGCATGCTTGTTTCAGGTGTGTGATTCAGACACTACTGAAGCCAAAGATATCAGGAGGACTGCCAGGCAACTGGTATTGTTTAAAAAGGAAATAAATATGGCAGCCTCCATACATAAAGTACTCACTTCAGGGATACTTCTTTTATCTGAAGTTGCATTATGTCTCCAGCCTGTGAAGAATATATTTGCAGTTACAGAGGTGGCCTGGGGGAGGCGCAGTGGTTTCCCACATGCTTACTGAAGACTTGGAAGGAGTCAGAGACCCAGAGGACTCTTCTAGGTTGGATTGCTCCACCCACCCTGCTCCGCCCACCTCCAAGCTATAAACTAGGGCGCAGTAGAGATGGTTTGCAAGCAATAAGTATGCACTTCAGCACTGGGCCGCACAAATGCACTCCCTGTTCCATTTCTGATTTGTGCATTTCCAAGCTGCATATCATTTGCATGCTGGCCAGGACTACATGCTTCTCATTGACCTATCTCTGGTGAACTGGCAGCCATTCTTGTTTTATAAAGCTAAAAGCGAGTGGAAGATCGTTCTCTACAATTATCGGCATGTTTGGCCACTCCTTCTCGCAGGCAAAAAAAAGTTTTGAAATCGGTGCAGTCATCCTTTAAATCATTCTCGACAAAGACCAAACGAAACAATTAGCAGCATAAAGAATCGCTCCTTTCCCCGTCGCTTTAACTCGCGACCTAGCTCTGGTTCCAGCCTTTCCGCTACGCGACAGATAACGCTCCTGGCGTCTTTGGAAATCCAATAATTACCGATGAGGAGCCGCTGGAATATAACAAATGTAAACACCTTTATCAGGGTAATTGGTTTCTTCGGCAAGATCCAAATCTGGCCTAACAATTTAATTTATTTCCAACTTGTTAAGAATAAAATGAATATTTCAGCTCTGCTTAAGCCCTTTCACATCGGGCGGCACGCGAAACGGAACCGCGGCGGCGAATTGTTTTATCGGAGAGAACAGAACACATTAGGCCTTTGTGTGCTGAGAGAATTATTACACTTTACAATTACTACATGACAATGGCACTTGTACGGCGATGTCACTTCCTGTTCCTATCCCGAAAAACAAAAGAGCCTGATATTCTTATTCTTGTCTTTCCAAGACGCAGATAATGCAGCGCAACAACGAAACGGTCTTCGGGAAGTTGAAGAGTTTCTCACAATGTGTCAGTCCCCATAAACCTTTCGCAATAGGGTCACTTTAAAGGACAGAAGGAAAACAGAGAAATGCACCATGTATGCATATAGAGAGTTTAGCCTGTCTATTTCCCCCTCAGTTGTAACTAATCACAAGTTGTAATTTGAACTCTTCAGCTGTGTCAGCTTAAGAATTTCCTCTGCCTTGGCAGAGCAGCTACTTTGTAAACACAGGATGTTAACTTTATGGGCTTGATTTACTAAGAAAAACAGCATGCCTTATCCAAGTTAACACTCCTTATCAGAGACAGCACTCCTTATCAAAGTTACCACGCCTTATCAGAGTAACATAGCGAGTGCTACGAACATATGCCTGCTAATTGGCAATGACGAGAGCTCCACTCGCCCTGACCTGAGCCCCTGCAGGTTCGTAGTGCTGCTATGCTACTCTGATAAGGCGTGTTAAATTTAATAAGGCATGTTGACCTTGATAAGGTGTGTTAACTCGGATAAGGCATGCTATTTGTCTCAGTGAATCAAGCCCTATGTCTGCTTCCATGAAAGCAGGATATAGACACACTGCAGATTTATTGCAGGTTTTGTATCAGCTGTAACAAAGAAATGTTTTTCTTTAAAGGCTATCATGCTGTTGCTTATCTTCTAGAGCAGAGAGGAAGTTCTGAGTTCTGGTCTGGCTTTAAAGGGAACTTGAAATGAGAGGGAAATAGAGGCTGACATATTCATTTCCTTTTAAACAATGCAGATTGCCTGGCTGTCCTGCTGCTCCTCTGCCTCTAATACCTTTAGCCTTAGCCCCTGAACAAGCATGCAGCAGATCAGGTGTTTCTGCAAAAAATCTGACAAGATTAGTTGCATGCTTGTTTCAGGTGTGTGATTCAGACACAACTGATGCCAGAAAGGCCAGCAGGACAGCCAGGCAACTGGTATTTTTTAAAAGGAAATAAATATGGCAGCCTCCGTATACCTCTTGATTCAAGTTCCCTTTAAATTTCACCCTGGACAGATGGTAGCCAATACTGCCCAATCTCTGTCGCTGAGGAAGTGAGAGATCAGTGCTCAGGATCGGTAAGGAGGGGATTATATTAAAGTGTGCACCTCATGTTGATGACAGTGATCTTCTGTAAGAGGGGTTATGGGTATTCTGAGATGCTATGTGTACAGTGACGTCCCCTCACCAGCCAGCCAATCAGCAGCTCTGGAGACTGTGAACATATACCCAGATCCAGAAATGACAGGACTGGTGCACACCAGAGCGGTTCTGGAGCATTTTTAAAAATGCTAGCTGTTTGAAAACCGCTTGGGTAATGTATTTCAATGGGCTGGTGCACACCAGAGCGGTTCGTTTTTTCCTCAAACGCAAACTCGGGCGCTGCAGCATTTTTTCGATTTCTGAGGCGTTTCTGCCTCAATGTAAAGTATAGGAAAGTGGAAAACCGCTCTGAGAAGCGCTACATCAGAGCAGTTTTCCAGGCGTTTTTGTTACAGAAGCTGTTCAGTAACAACAATATATGAAATCTGCTACACAAAAATTTTCCAAAAAACGCTAGGCATACGTAGAAAACCTCTCTAAGGCCCCATTCACACTTACAAACGCAAAACGCCGGCGATTTTTGCTGGCATTTTGCAGGAAATCATGTGGAAAAATCATTGAACACTGCGGTGATTTTGCCGCAATCGCATTTAGCGCTTCTGTAGCACTGAAACGCGATCGCCGGGATATCGCCTGAAAATGGTGCAGGCGACGCGTTTGCGTCTTTGCCCGTTTTTGGGCGATTTGCAGCGATTAGCGCCCAAATCGCCCAAGTAAGAACGGGCCCATAGGGTTTCATTACGCTTTTAAAATGCGCTAGCGTTTGAGCGTTTTGCCGAACTCGCGGCAAAACGCTCTAGTGTGAATGGGGGCCTAAACATGCCTAGAATCGCTCTGAAATCTGCTTCAAAAACCTCTAGCGCTTTGGTGTGCACTGGCCCTAATACTCAGGATACAAATATTGGTTCGCCGATTGGTGGTTTTACTCTAAGGGGTAAAGTGTTTACCCATTTCACCACGAAACCTGTTTTATTTATTTATGTTTTCTATAAGCAGTTTTAACCCTTTTTTTTCTTGGGGTCACATGGGTGGTAAACGCAATGTTTTCGCCCTCCAATGAAAGCGTTGTCAAAAAAGGTTTGTCCACCGTTCCATTCGAATGAATGGAATCCTGGAATGACAGCAGTCCAGCGGTGACTTTGTCGGTGATTCTTTGTCCCCCTAGTGCAGTGATGGCTAACTCTGGCACTCCAGCTGTGACAAAACTACAAATCCCATCATGCTTCTGCCTCCCCGAGTTATGCTTAGAGCTGACAGAGTATTGCAATGCCTCATGGGACTTGTAGTTGTACCACAGCTGGAGTGTCAAGGTTAGCAATCACTGATCTAGTGGCTCCAAATGCGATGACGGACCGATGGGAACCAATGTGAACTGATTCCAAAAGCTTTTCTGCACAGTATCCGGAAAGCGCTTAGCATCGGCTAAACAAGCCGCCAGCCCTCCCGCTAGCCGCTCCTCTGAACGCCGATTGTGCCCTGCTGGCTGATCGCCAATTATCGGCAAAGCGCTCAGCGCTGCGTAATATGTTGGCGCTTTATAAATACAATAAATAAATAGTGTATTGTCCCCCTATGAAGGCGTTCTCACAGCAGCGCTTTAATTTTTAGAAAATTTAAATCTCTCTGTGCCTTGTTTGTACTACTGAGCAGTGCGAACTAATGCTACCACATGATACACGTCATGCGCGTAATTTCCAACATGTCCAATCTCTTCTCGATCGACAATCAGATCGTTTTTGGGAGTGATCAGGACAAAGGGGCTGGAGGAAGCCCCAGGTATGTATAAAACGTTTTTTATTCTTTGTGTCAGGTTCTCTTTTAACTCTCCTAGTCTTGTTTTGTTTTCTGTTAGTTATTCTGTAGGTCCCGCTCTAGCAGCATGGTGCATCGCCCCCTGGCTGCTGTTCCTGGCTCAGCACCCTGTCAGTCAGTGAAGAGGTTAAGGGCACATCTGGCAGTGAGCGGCGGGGTAACTGGAGCAGCGGGCACCCTGCAGTTTCACATCTTGACACAGTATTAGGCTCATGAAGTTAAAGCGCAGGTAGAGTTTGCACAGCGGGTAACAGTAAACGCTTGTAGCCAGTGTGTGACCTGCTTAAATGGCTCAATAACTGCACACTCCATTAACTCTTACATGGGTTCACGTCAAAAGCCTAGCCTGCCGACACATCCGCCGCGCTTACTGACGCTCGCCAGCGTGTGAAACAGCCTGGAAAATCGTCTCAGGGAACCGCCGGAACGCGAATACACCTTACGGGCAACCTGCAGGCAAATGAGAGGTGTTAAAGGCCCCGGTACAAGTTGACATATTAATTAGCGTAAAACAGAACTTTGCTTTCTTAAATCAGAAGGTATTTGCAATTATTCAGGTTAGAGTGAGCATATGATGTCTCCCACAATGCACCACTGCTGAATATGCAAATCATCCTTTGTTGTCCCTGTAAGCTAGCCACACCTCCAGAACCACTGGAATGCAATGATGTGTTAGCTTGTTAATAGTACAGAGCCACAATATTCCAACATGCATACAGACTGTTTCGGATTGGTTGATCCTCATCAATGCATGGTATGGATTAATGTGGCTCTATGGGGTAGGACTTGAAACATCCAGAGTTACAGATTGCCCAGCAAGCTCATGGTGAACCACAACTCCCAGGATCAGTTTTAGAGTATTTTAAAGCAGCAGGGACAGCCATACTATCCCAGAAAAAAAAAACACATGTATATTACTTATAAATACTTGTTCTACTTACATAACATATGTATTGCACTGTCCTCGTTTTGATTTCAGTGAATGTTCTATAGTAAATAAAGAGAAAACTTTTCCAGGCATTTTCCATCTTTACTGCCTCTGACTGAAGCCGATACTGATGTTCTTTCCTTCCTTACTCTTTTTTTTTTCTCCTAGAAACTGCACTATCCTATCTAGTTTGCTTTGTAAATACATGTAAGCACAGCATAGATCATATTTCAGCAGCTTCTGTAGAGGGGTGAGGTGTATTTCCCTTCTCAGCCTCTTGTCACACTGAACTGCCCTGTGGGAGGGGACATAACAAGCTTCCCTCTCTGCAGCAAAGTACCAGAAAGGAGGCAGGCTGACTGACAAAAGATTCATTGCAGCAGAAACATTTGTGATTATATTGGAATGCTTGCAATGCAGGATCGGGATGTAGACTACATAATAAACACAGCGCAGTGGGTAAATGGAATGTAATTTTATGGCTGACAATTTCTCTTTAAGCTTTCTAATTAAACTAATATTGTTTTTGCCAAATGGATGCGGGCAGAAAAAAGAAGCAGAGCTCTGGAGACCAGATAGAAGGCAGGTGAGAAACAATCTCTTCTTACATGAAATCAAAGCCAGTTTAAAGGACAACTGAAGCGAGAGAGAGATAAAGAAACTGCCATATTTATTTCCCTTTAAAGGGTACCCGAAGTGACATGTGACATGATGAGATAGACATGTGTATGTACAGTGCCTAGCACACTAATAACTAGGCTGTGTTCCTTTTTTATTTCTCTGCCTGAAAGAGTTAAATCTCAGGTATGTAAGTGGCTGACTCAGTCCTGACTCAGACATGAAGTGACTACAGTGTGACCCTCACTAATAAGAAATTCCCTCTTTTATCTCTTTCTTGCTCTCAGAAGCCATTTTCTGCTAGGAAAGTGTTTTATAGTTGGAATTTCTTATCAGTGAGGGTCACACTGTAGTCACTTCCTGTCTGAGTCAGGACTGAGTCAGCCACTTACATAGCTGATATTTTACTCTTTCAAGCAGAGAAAGAAAAAAAGGAACACAGCACAGTTATTTGTGTGCTAGGCACTATACATACACATGTCTATCTCATCATGTCACATGTCACTTCGGGTATCCTTTAAGAACTTTTCTGACTCAGAAGTTCTGTGCTCCGCCCCTTCCTGTAGGATGACCTCGCCTGCCGATACCAACATCCTCATTGGTTTGTGGACATTAGGAAAGGGCGGGGCAGAGACAGAGGCCTCAGTTTGGCTCTGAGTTTATGGGCCTTTCTGGCATATTATTTTTATTACACAACTACAAGACCCGCAGTGCATGCTGGATCTGGTAGTTCGCCCACAGCTCCATATCCGCAGCTGACCTGACCTCCTCCGCACGGCACACATACATTGAGGTTTCTGGTGACCTTTCATGCATCTGATTGGATCAATATGAGAATTCCGTCTGGAGAAAGCACAGATTCTTTTCCTCTGATGTCCGTGTCTCAGCGCATTGCTTTCCCCGCCGCTGAAGAATAACATCAATAGGACGATCATATTGGACTAATAAAAGTAAAACAAACATGCCAACACCCGTAATTCCATTCAGGCCAAAGCAGCACAGAGGGAAGAATCCCCCAACGTGATCACTAAGCAGCAGTAGATCATGATTGATGATTTTATGACGTTCCCCGCATACTCCGGTCCACACGCACAACATATTTCCCAATCAGCAACCACGGGACTGCCGCGGGCACACATGAAAGGCCCGTACCCTCTTTGCGATTATTCCGATGATTTTCCCAATGACCGGTCCGACGAGCGGTCCTTTCTGCGATCTCACGACGTGGGTACAGGCGAACAATCACATTGCTTAGCGTTGCCCGCCGATAAGGACCGTCACATCGGATCTGTAAAGGATACCAGAGCTCAAAAGCTTTGGAGTTCTGCTACCGTTCTTCTCTCTGCCCCGTAGCTCATCTAAAAGGTCTTCTTTGGCTGCGAACGCACTGCGCATGCGTATGACGTCACATGATGTCATATGCATGCGCAGTGTGCTTGAAGCCACTACTCTAGCACGTGCACTGCCCGGCCGGCGCCTGCGCAGTAAGTGCCAACCCAGCCGACCGGAAGAGGATCCCGGGGGGCTTTCAGGTGAGCTACGGGGGGCAGAGAGGAGAACCGGGGGAGCGGTGGGCGTAAGGACAGATATGTATATGCCTCTTCCCCCTGTTTCTCCAAAGTTTTTGAGCTGTGTTATCCTTTAAGATCCCCGACGACTCCCGCACAAAGTACCGCACTCGCTTGAAGTCTTTTTCATACATCTGTATGGCTGATATTGTGGTGAAACCCCTCCCACAGTGTGATGTCAGGGCCTAGGTCCTGACAGTTTGCTGTCTTTGGGCCTTGTTGCATTGTGGGAAATAATGGCTTTTTCCAAATGCCAAGCAAGCCATATCTCCCTCTGTGCATAGAACTCTCAGTAACAAACATTCGGTAAAGATCACCTGGCAGAACGCCAGCCCACCAGTGATAAATTGCAGAATGTAAATCAGGGAGAGGAAAGATTTTACAATGGGCAAACACTGACTAAATAATCTATAAATGAATATTGCAAAAAATAAGCAATTATATTCATTATGTTATTTTCACTACAGGTCCTCTTTAACTAGTACCCTATCCAGCCACAATTTCTTTTGCCCAATGTTGGCTTAGTTGGGCTTCAAAAATAACTTGTCTGTGAGGCTGTTAATAAAGCAATCTGTCACAGACCTGTCTAAAGAGAATATCTATGGAGTTTCAAAACATTATTTTCCTGAAGTAATGTCACTTCAGCGGGGTTCCCCTTTAAACAGAAACCGTGACCAAGAATTGAACTTCATCCCAATCAGTAGCTGATACCCCCTTTTACATGACAAATCTATTCCTTTTCACAAAGGGATCATCAGGGACGTCAGTATGGCTGATATTGTGGTGAAACCCCTCCCACAGTGTGATGTCAAGAGCATGGTCCTGACAGTTTCCTGTCTGTGAACCTCATTGCACTATGGGAAATAACAGCTGTTTACAGCTCTTTCCAACTGCCAAAAAAGCAAGCAGCATCTCCTTCCATTGACATCACCTGTCAACAGTAAAAATGTCACCATGTGATAAATGTCAGAATGCAAATCAGGGAGAGGAAAGATTTTACAATGAGCAAACACTGACTAAATCATTTATACATAATTATTGTAAGAATTAAGCACTTTTTTATTACATTATTTTCACTGGAGTTCCTCTTTAAGTCCACACAGCTGCAGCAGCAGGGCAGTGTGATGTAGGCCGCCGTACAGTAATGAACGCTGTCCCCAGTGTACTGACTGTAATGGGCCTGGCAGATGGTGACCGGACCCATCGCCCCCCGGGGGGCTCCTGCCTCTCCGCACAGCGGTCACAAAGTCCTCTGGGGGGTTTGCACTGCAGATTCCAGGATATTTTCCCATTCGTCTCGCTGCACAAGTGTGTAATAAGGTTTCACAGTTCCCCTGTGAGCAGCTGGACGCGCGACGCTTATATCCACCCTGATATCTGCCAAGACACGGCTAATGAGGGGGGTGCCTGCTTAGAGGATCAGCCCACTGAGACTTCACGAGAGGGGGGATACTGGGGGTGACAGATAGGTAAGACCCCCTCTTCTGTACCACCCTGCTTCAGTCTCATCCACACCGAAACTGTTCTTCCTTCCATGGTTAATACCCCCCCCCCCTCCCCATGTGCTGCCCCTCACATGCAGGGCCGGTCCTAGTTATTATAGGGCCCCCACACTAAATTAACTTACCCCCCCAGCAGCATTAGGGGCCTCTGTTTTTGACACAGTCTCCCAGCAACCACCATGGCCCCTGAGACGGCTCCCTGCACCCCAAAATGAAGAGGAGACTGCATGGGGCCACAAATCATTTTATAGGCCCAGCAGAGAATGTTCCATTCTGCGCCATCAATAGAAAAATTGGCTGCTGATGTTTGCCCAAATCAAGAAATGTACTCAATCGGATAGGACTGAAAATATTGATTGATTGTAAAGAAATTGGCTTCCGGTCACATGATTTCGATTGCCTCAGAATCGCTGTTTTGGAGCATGAAGACACAACATCGTTCATCCCGATTAGCGAGTGAGAATTGCCAGGATCTCGCTGGCAGTGTGTGGGACAGTGGTTGATTTACAATCGATTGTCCACAATGTTTTCGATCGCCCAATAAAGTCGATTGCTTCTCATGGGAAAGTGGAGAAATGTTTTGGCACTGTTATTCTCGTACAATATCGGCGTCTGGTAGCAGAAGCAGTTAATGATATCAGGCCGGCATTAGATTGTCTGTGGCCATTATAAATACCAGCTATCATTAGCTCCACTATCTCCCTCTCTTTAAACACATCAGTGCACTTAAGGCCTAATTCCATTAAACATGGAGACTGCAGCTCGAGACCAGACCCCCCCCCCCCCCCCCACGCTTTCTCTCTCCGTTTACAAGCTGCCGGGCTCAGCCTGCGGACAGCAAGGGCAGATGCATTTATCAGTCTGAACCTCAGACGGGCGCACCGTCCTGCCCAAACACACCAGCAGATCCTCCTTCCTCCGGAGTTATTATTCAGATGTCTGGCAATCCTCTAGCAAGGAACGCAGCGATTTACTATCGGTCATATCCGAGCCGCAGCTATACACAGGTCATGACTAAAACCTGATAGGCCAATCCCTCTCCAATCAGAATACGACTGGGTAGTGATCGATTCTGACTATTTTAGCCACTTACATTAGTGGTTCTGGGTCACACTGACCTCTCTGGGTATTCCTTAGTACTGGTCCAAGCCCTATCCCATATAGCAGGGGTCAGGAACCTTTTGGGCTGAGAGAGCCATAAACGCCACATATTTTAAAATGTAATTCTGTGCCAGCCGTACGTTTCAAACTGGGACAGTGCGCATGTGCAGCAGAAGGCTCACATCCCTGTTGCCATGGTGATGTGTATACAGTTGATCCTCCGGGCAGTGGAAGTGTCAGACACGTCTTCAGCTTCTTTTGGGTTTCATCAACATCAGCAATTTCCCCGAGAGCCAGACAGGAGAAATACCGACTAACAGCTTGTACAATTAGCTAGCTGACTTGGGGGGTTGATTCACTTTGTAGGACGAGATCCCCACACTTTGTCAAGTGACAGGCAGCCAATTGGGCCAATCAAAGTGCGGGGATCTTGTCCTAAAAAGTCACTGGACCTGACAGTAACCAGAGTGGGACAGTTGGAGCAGCCATTCCTTTTGGGATAGCGTGAGTAAGTTATTGGTGCATGCTACAGCAGTAACATGCCTACTTTGAAAATGTTACTTGCTCTGCCACACTAAGCTGCGCTGCTTGAGCAGTGTAGCTTTAGTGAATCAACCCCTAACTGAGAGATAGATGTAGCCATCAAAAGAGCCACATCTACCTCCCGAGCCATAGGTTCCCTACCCCTGCCATGCAATCAATCCCTGCCATGCACTGTGAATGATCATAAAGTCTAAAAACAGGCTCTGTGTATGTTGGATTGATGTGACTCTGTAAAATCTATAAGCTATAGCATCTTTCTTAGACTCTTCACCTTGGAGGAAGCCTTCAAATAATTTTTGGATCTCAGGGAACCCCTGCATTAGCGGAGGGAGTGGGGATTTATTTTGCAGGCGGCGCGGCCTTTAATCCTTAAGCAGATATTTTATTTAGCTTGCAAGTGCTCCAGGCCAATTGATTTTAGCACATTTTTTTATTTATTTGTTACATTTCCTTGCTATTAAATAGTACTGCTGTAATGTGTATTTATGGCCACTTGTCACTAGGGGGCAGTGTGAGACAATAACAGAGGACTTCTGCTTTCAGCTTCTATATCCTCTGCTAGTAGAGAGAGATCAAAGCATTATGAGAATTTACAGAACAATGCAGATACAATACAGGTCAAAAGCAGGTCACTTATCCCAAACTAGATAAATCATTTGAAGGGGATAATGAGTTAGAAGAAGGTGTGGCTAAAAAACAGTTTTTTTTGTTTTTGTTTTTTTTTAACTGTAACAGCCCTGTCTGCAAGGAACCCTGAGCTATAGGCTTGCTATACACCAGTGGTTCTGGATGTGAGTCAAGGGCATAAAGATATGATTTGTATATTCAGGAGTGATGCATCATGGGAAACCACAGTTTCTCACTTAAAGCACACTTCAAGGGAGGAGCATGCGGAGGCTGCCATATTTATTTCCTTTTAAGCAATGCCAGTTGCCTGGCAGCTCTGCTGATCTACTTGTCTGCAGTAGTCTGCAGTCTTGATCTACTTGTCTGCAGTAGTGTCTGAATAATACAAGTATTAAGGAAGCAGCTAGTCTTGTGAGATCTGACAATAATGTCAGAAACAGCTGATCTGCTGCATGCTTGTTCAGGGGCTATGGCTAATAGTATTAGAGGCAGAGGATCAGCAGGACAGCCAGGCAACTGGTATTGCTTAAAAGGAAATAAATATGGCAGCCTCCATGTCCCTGTCACTTCAAGTGTCATTCGAAGAAAAACATTTGCTTGTTACAGCTGATACATTCTGCAGTGTGTCTACTTCCTGCTTTCACGGAAGCAAACAGAGGTTTAACTTCCTACGGTATGTTTACAAATAAACTGCTCTGCTGAGGCTGCTGAAATTCCTGAGCTGACACAGCTGAGGGATTAAATTTCACTTGTGATTAGTCACAGATGAGAGGGAATTAGACTATCTAAATACAAACAGGATTTCTCTCCATTTTCCTTCTGTCCTGTGCAAGAAGTCAGGTCCTTTTTAAAGGGAACCTGCAGTGGGAGGGATATGGATGCTGCCTTATTTATGACTGCCTGGCTGTCCTGCTGATCCTCCGTCTCTCATACTTTTGTCCATAATGAGATGCTATCACACACCCCTCAAAGGATCGGCCACACCCCTGTCCGAATATGAAATAAAACTTTTCCTGAAGTTTGGCTTTTCCGCGTGTGTAATGGGCGGGAGCTCAGAGCCCGGCAGATTACACATAATTCCCAGGAATTCCATAGAGGAGCTGGCATCCCGGCCTAATTATCCCGCTCTGCCGCCGTGCCCTCTTTCCAATCATTTCAGGCCATTAATAATTAATGCTGCGTAATTAGAACAGCCATTAGTCTGGCTTCCTGTTTTCTATCAATTCCTCATCATTACCCCCCCCCCCCTTTCTGCCAGGCGTCTGATCCACAAATACACACAAGCGCGCAGCCATTAGAGCGGGCGGAGAGCGCAGCGCGGGAGAAATGTGCGCTCCCGGGTCCCGCTGGCAGTTTGCTGCCCTCGCCGGGCGACAGCGCAGGAGCCGTTCTGCTGACAACGGACAAAAGCAGCTAATGGCCTCTGGATTCCGGGAAGCAGTTATGGCGTCGCTGCAGCCAATTCGGGGGTCTCAGAATGGCAGTTTTCATGATGCCACTGACAGTTACTATGGATGCCTCGGCGTTTATGCACAAGAAAGCTGCGGCCGGGTAAAGAGGACCTGATTTAATGCGGAGTGGTGCTACGACTCCTTACCGCCAAGTAAATGTTTGTTTTCTGAACAGAGCATTTAGGTAAATCATTTAAAGTGTTTGTGTACTTATACCCAAGTGCACTTAAAGTGCTATGATTCAACATTTCCTCTTTTCTCTAAAAGATTATTTACAGCATAAAATCTACTACAACAAAAAAAGTAGCAGAACAGCATTCAAACAGTTAAACAAAGCAATTTGTTCTTCAGTGGAAATCTCCTTGCTTCAGTGGGCAGTTTCTGGAGGCATCTGAAGAGGTGATAACATCTTTTGTTTAATACATTTAGTAAACAATAGCAAACCACTGAGCTGAGAAGCAGAAAGAGCTGTGAAGTGATCACTAGATAGATTTTATTATATAAAGACAGCAGCTATGCAGTAAATGCAATGGCAGCTTTCAGAGCAGATAAACTCTATGGAGGATCCAGAGTCCTGAGGTGAGCGCCCACTTGGGGCACTTTTTTTCCCCTACAAGTACCCTTTAAATGTCTTTATTATTTAAATAAAGGTTGAGTTCCCCCAATAAAGTATGAAGGAACACCCCGCTTTATAGTCTACCCCAGTCAGATGGAGAGGTGTGGCCTCAGCTGACAGACCAATCATTCTCTTCTCAGACCGTCTGGCAGGGAGCAGGCAATGGTCGGTCACCGAAGAGGACATGAAGCTATGGAAAAAGACCAATGAAATTGATGCAACAAGTATTTTCTATTTTGCAAAACATTGACATTTATCTTATGGAGGGAAATGCCAATGTCGGACATAACAGGATTGGAAAGGGTTAATAGGTTCGCTGTCAATGTGAATCTAGAAATGGAAGTCCTCTTGGCAGATCCGGGTCACCATCTGTCATCGCTGCTCCCGTATAGTCACTGCCTCCTCTGGGGAGTACAAAGCTGTAAATCCTTGTAATGTCAATACGGTATATTGACAGAGCCGCACTGCTGACGCTCTGTCCCGAGTCACAGGAGTCTCCGGCGACCCCGACGCTTTACCAGTGATGCAAGGGTTACAGGCACTGCTGACACTCCACTCTGTCCTGAGTCACCCGCCATCCAGCGATGCAAGGGTTACAGGCACTGCTGACACTCCACTCTGTCCTGAGTCACCCGCCATCCAGCGATGCAAGGGTTACAGGCACTGCTGACACTCCACTCTGTCCTGAGTCACCCGCCATCCAGCGATGCAAGGGTTACAGGCACTGCTGACACTCCACTCTGTCCTGAGTCACCCGCCATCCAGCGATGCAAGGGTTACAGGCACTGCTGACACTCCACTCTGTCCTGAGTCACCCGCCATCCAGCGATGCAAGGGTTACAGGCACTGCTGACACTCCACTCTGTCCTGAGTCACCCGCCATCCAGCGATGCAAGGGTTACAGGCACTGCTGACACTCCACTCTGTCCTGAGTCACCCGCCATCCAGCGATGCAAGGGTTACGGCCCGGGACCGTCTAATCGGTTTAAAAGCAAATTGTCATAATTTACAGCACTCTCCTGCTCTAATGGTGGCCACTAATGGTCCAATTTCTAGCGAAAAATCGTTCACTACACCATCAACGAACCAATCTTTGCTTCCTATCTAATCACAACCAGCAAGAAAATCTAAATTTTGGTTTGACAAAAATCCAGTCGGACGATTTTTTTTTTTATAATCGTTCATAATCGATTGTGCCCATCAATTGAGATTATCTTCAACCAATCCGATCAGAATTTCTAATCACTTGAACGATTTTTCGGTAGAAATTGGGCCGGCAGTGGCCACCTTTAAACAGATCAGGTATTAATCCCCTCGGGGGACGACGCCGGCCGCTCCGCTTACCTGCAGGCAGACCGCGTGGAAATACACGAGCAGGAGCTCGAAAGCCAATGAAAGGCCCAGAATGTGAGCGAAGTATAAAACTGCTGAGAAAAGTCACAAGATGAGAAATGGAAGGTTGTACGGCCTACAATAAAGCCAACGTCACATGTATATGCACCCTGCAAGCTCCGGGAAAATCTGAGCACTGTCACTTCTAGGAGAAACTAATAAGTGCATAGGTCCCTTCTATGGAGGGTCAGTCCCTCACCTAGCACCCACCATCTCTATGCTGCCACAAATGCTTTGCTTATTTCCTCGCTACATTTATATCTTGAGCACACAGTTGCCATGTTGCAGCATAGCCTCCTGCATGACCCCTCAGGGGTAGTGCCAACACAACCTGTCTCTGTACATGAGCACAGAGTCCTCTGCCAAACTTTGTTCACAAGCTGCTCTTCTTTGCACATTAGTGTGTTTCACTACCAAACTTTGGACATGAGTGCACTTCTCTGCCAAACTTTACACGAGCGCGCTTCTCTGCCAAACTTCTCTGCCAAACTTCTCTGCCAAACTTCTCTGCCAAACTTCTCTGCCAAACTTTGCACATGAGTGCGCTTCTCTACCAAACTTCTCTGCCAAACTTCTCTGCCAAACTTTGCACATGAGTGCGCTTCTCTACCAAACTTTGCACATGAGTGCGCTTCTCTACCAAACTTCTCTGCCAAACTTCTCTGCCAAACTTTGCACATGAGTGCGCTTCTCTGAAAAACTTTACACATGAGTGCGCTTCTCTGCCAAACTTTACACATGAGTGCCCTTCTCTGCCAAACTTTACACATGAGTGCCCTTCTCTACCAAACTTTGCACATGAGTGCCCTTCTCTGCCAAACTTTACACATGAGTGCCCTTCTCTGCCAAACTTTACACATGAGTGCGCTTCTCTGACAAACTTTACACATGAGTGCCCTTCTCTGCCAAACTTTACACATGAGTGCGCTTCTCTACTAAACTTTGCACATGAGTGCGCTTCTCTGCCAAACTTCACACATGAGTGCGCTTCTCTGCCAAACTTTACACATGAGTGCGCTTCTCTACCAAACTTTACACCTGAGTGCGCTTCTCTGCCAAACTTTATACGTGAGTGCCCTTCTCTGCCAAACTTTACACATGAGTGCCCTTCTCTGCCAAACTTTACACATGAGTGCACTTCTCTACCAAACTTTGCACATGAGTGCCCTTCTCTGCCAAACTTTACACATGAGTGCCCTTCTCTGCCAAACTTTACACATGAGTGCCCTTCTCTGCCAAACTTTACACATGAGTGCGCTTCTCTACCAAACTTTGCACATGAGTGCGCTTCTCTACCAAACTTTACACATGAGTGCGCTTCTCTGACAAACTTTACACATGAGTGCGCTTCTCTACCAAACTTTGCACATGAGTGCGCTTCTCTGCCAAACTTTACACATGAGTGCGCTTCTCTGCCAAACTTTACACATGAGTGCGCTTCTCTGCCAAACTTTACACATGAGTGCACTTCTCTACTAAACTTTGCACATGAGTGCGCTTCTCTGCCAAACTTCAAACATGAGTGCGCTTCTCTGCCAAACTTTACACATGAGTGCGCTTCTCTGCCAAACTTTACACGAGCGTGCTTCTCTGCCAAACTTCTCTGCCAAACTTTGCACATGAGTGCACTTCTCTACCAAACTTTGCACATGAGTGCCCTTCTCTGCCAAACTTTACACATGAGTGCCCTTCTCTGCCAAACTTTACACATGAGTGCGCTTCTCTACCAAACTTTGCACATGAGTGCGCTTCTCTACCAAACTTTGCACATGAGTGCCCTTCTCTGCCAAACTTTACACATGGGTGCCCTTCTCTGCCAAACTTTACACATGAGTGCCCTTCTCTGCCAAACTTTACACATGAGTGCACTTCTCTGCCAAACTTTACAAATGAGCTGCCAAACTTTGCAAATCAGAGTGCTTCTCTACTAAACTTTGCACATGAGTGCGCTTCTCTACTAAACTTTATACATGAGTGCGCTTCTCTGACAAACTTTACACATGAGTGTGCTTCTCTGACAAACTTTACACATGAGTGCGCTTCTCTGCCGAACTTTACACATGAGTGCACTTCTCTACCAAACTTTAAACATGAGTGCACTTCTCTACCAAACTTTACACATGAGTGCACTTCTCTACCAAACTTTACAAATAAGCTGCCAAACTTTGCAAATCAGAGTGCTTCTCTACTAAACTTTGCACATGAGTGCGCTTCTCTGCCAAACTTTACACATGAGTGCGCTTCTCTGCCAAACTTTACACATGAGTGCGCTTCTCTGCCAAACTTTACACATGAGTGCGCTTCTCTACCAAACTTTACACATAAGTGCGCTTCTCTGACAAACTTTATACATGAGTGCGCTTTTCTGACAAACTTTACACATGAGTGTGCTTCTCTGCCAAACTTTACACATGAGTGCACTTCTCTACCAAACTTTACACATGAGTGCGCTTCTCTGCCAAACTTTACACATGAGTGCACTTCTCTACCAAACTTTACACATGAGTGCGCTTCTCTGCCAAACGTTACATATGAGTGCGCTTCTCTGCCAAACGTTACATATGAGTGCGCTTCTCTGACAAACTTTACATATGAGTGCGCTTCTCTGACAAACTTTACACATGAGTGCGCTTCTCTGACAAACTTTACACATGAGTGCGCTTCTCTGACAAACTTTACACATGAGTGCACTTCTCTGCCAAACTTTACACATGAGTGCACTTCTCTACCAAACTTTACACATGAGTGCACTTCTCTACCAAACTTTACACATGAGTGCGCTTCTCTACCAAACTTTACAAATAAGCTGCCAAACTTTGCAAATCAGTGCTTCTCTACTAAACTTTGCACATGAGTGCGCTTCTCTGCCAAACTTTACACATGAGTGCACTTCTCTGCCAAACTTTACACATGAGTGCCCTTCTCTGCCAAACTTTACACATGAGTGCGCTTCTCTGACAAACTTTACACATGAGTGCGCTTCTCTGACAAACTTTACACATGAGTGCGCTTCTCTGACAAACTTTACACATGAGTGCGCTTCTCTGACAAACTTTACACATGAGTGCACTTCTCTACCAAACTTTACACATGAGTGCGCTTCTCTACCAGACTTTACAAATAAGCTGCCAAACTTTGCAAATCAGAGTGCTTCTCTCCTAAACTTTGCACATGAGTGCGCTTCTCTGCCAAACTTTACACATGAGTGCCCTTCTCTGCCAAACTTTACACATGAGTGCGCCTTCTCTGCCAAACTTTACACATGAGTGCACTTCTCTACCAAACTTTACACATGAGTGCACTTCTCTACCAAACTTTACACATGAGTGCACTTCTCTACCAAACTTTACAAATAAGCTGCCAATCTTTGCACATGAGTGCGCTTCTCTGCCAAACTTTACACATGAGTGCGCTTCTCTGCCAAACTTTACGCATGAGTGCGCTTCTCTACCAAACTTTACACATGAGTGCGCTTCTCTGACAAACTTTACACATGAGTGCGCTTCTCTGACAAACTTTACACATGAGTGCGCTTCTCTGCCAAACTTTACACATGAGTGCACTTCTCTACTAAACTTTACAAATAAGCTGCCAAACTTTGCAAATCAGAGTGCTTCTCTACTAAACTTTGCACATGAGTGTGCTTCTCTGCCAAACTTTACACATGAGTGCGCTTCTCTGCCAAACTGTACACATGAGTGCGCTTCTCTACCAAACTTTGCACATGAGTGTACTTCTCTGCCAAACTTTACACATGAGTGCACTTCTCTACCAAACGTTACACATGAGTGCACTTCTCTACCAAACTTTACACATGAGTGCACTTCTCTGCCAAACTTTACACATGAGTGCCCTTCTCTGCCAAACTTTACACATGAGTGCGCTTCTCTGCCAAACTTTAGACATGAGTGCGCTTCTCTGCCAAACTTTACACATGAGTGTGCTTCTCTGCCAAACTTTACACATGAGTGCGCTTCTCTACCAAACTTTAGACATGAGTGCGCTTCTCTGCCAAACTTTAGACATGAGTGCGCTTCTCTGCCAAACTTTACACATGAGTGCGCTTCTCTGCCAAACTTTAGACATGAGTGCACTTCTCTGCCAAACTTTACACATGAGAGCGCTTCTCTGCCAAACTTTACACATGAGTGCCCTTCTCTGCCAAACTTTACACATGAGTGCGCTTCTCTGACAAACTTTACACATGAGTGCGCTTCGCTGACAAACTTTACACATGAGTGCGCTTCTCTGCCAAACTTTACACATGAGTGTGCTTCTCTGCCAAACTTTACACATGAGTGTGCTTCTCTACCAAACTTTACACATGAGTGCACTTCTCTACCAAACTTTACACATGAGTTCGCTTCTCTACCAAACTTTACAAATAAGCTGCCAAACTTTGCAAATCAGAGTGCTTCTCTACTAAACTTTGCACATGAGTGTGCTTCTCTGCCAAACTTTACGCATGAGTGCACTTCTCTACCAAACTTTACACATGAGTGCGCTTCTCTGCCAAACTTTACACATAAGTGCGCTTCTCTGCCAAACTTTACACATGAGTGCACTTCTCTACCAAACTTTACACATGAGTGCACTTCTCTACCAAACTTTACACATGAGTGCGCTTCTCTACCAAACTTTACAAATAAGCTGCCAAACTTTGCAAATCAGTGCTTCTCTACTAAACTTTGCACATGAGTGCGCTTCTCTGCCAAACTTTACACATGAGTGCACTTCTCTGCCAAACTTTACACATGAGTGCCCTTCTCTGCCAAACTTTACACATGAGTGCGCTTCTCTGACAAACTTTACACATGAGTGCGCTTCTCTGACAAACTTTACACATGAGTGCGCTTCTCTGACAAACTTTACACATGAGTGCGCTTCTCTGACAAACTTTACACATGAGTGCACTTCTCTACCAAACTTTACACATGAGTGCGCTTCTCTACCAGACTTTACAAATAAGCTGCCAAACTTTGCAAATCAGAGTGCTTCTCTCCTAAACTTTGCACATGAGTGCGCTTCTCTGCCAAACTTTACACATGAGTGCCCTTCTCTGCCAAACTTTACACATGAGTGCGCCTTCTCTGCCAAACTTTACACATGAGTGCACTTCTCTACCAAACTTTACACATGAGTGCACTTCTCTACCAAACTTTACACATGAGTGCACTTCTCTACCAAACTTTACAAATAAGCTGCCAATCTTTGCACATGAGTGTGCTTCTCTGCCAAACTTTACACATGAGTGCGCTTCTCTGCCAAACTTTACGCATGAGTGCGCTTCTCTACCAAACTTTACACATGAATGCGCTTCTCTGACAAACTTTACACATGAGTGCGCTTCTCTGACAAACTTTACACATGAGTGCGCTTCTCTGCCAAACTTTACACATGAGTGCACTTCTCTACTAAACTTTACAAATAAGCTGCCAAACTTTGCAAATCAGAGTGCTTCTCTACTAAACTTTGCACATGAGTGTGCTTCTCTGCCAAACTTTACACATGAGTGCGCTTCTCTGCCAAACTGTACACATGAGTGCGCTTCTCTACCAAACTTTGCACATGAGTGTACTTCTCTGCCAAACTTTACACATGAGTGCACTTCTCTACCAAACGTTACACATGAGTGCACTTCTCTGCCAAACTTTACACATGAGTGCACTTCTCTGCCAAACTTTACACATGAGTGCGCTTCTCTGCCAAACTTTACACATGAGTGCGCTTCTCTGCCAAACTTTAGACATGAGTGCGCTTCTCTGCCAAACTTTACACATGAGTGTGCTTCTCTGCCAAACTTTACACATGAGTGCGCTTCTCTACCAAACTTTAGACATGAGTGCGCTTCTCTGCCAAACTTTAGACATGAGTGCGCTTCTCTGCCAAACTTTACACATGAGTGCGCTTCTCTGCCAAACTTTAGACATGAGTGCACTTCTCTGCCAAACTTTACACATGAGAGCGCTTCTCTGCCAAACTTTACACATGAGTGCCCTTCTCTGCCAAACTTTACACATGAGTGCGCTTCTCTGACAAACTTTACACATGAGTGCGCTTCGCTGACAAACTTTACACATGAGTGCGCTTCTCTGCCAAACTTTACACATGAGTGTGCTTCTCTGCCAAACTTTACACATGAGTGTGCTTCTCTACCAAACTTTACACATGAGTGCACTTCTCTACCAAACTTTACACATGAGTTCGCTTCTCTACCAAACTTTACAAATAAGCTGCCAAACTTTGCAAATCAGAGTGCTTCTCTACTAAACTTTGCACATGAGTGTGCTTCTCTGCCAAACTTTACGCATGAGTGCACTTCTCTACCAAACTTTACACATGAGTGCGCTTCTCTGCCAAACTTTACACATAAGTGCGCTTCTCTGCCAAACTTTACACATGAGTGCGCTTCTCTGCCAAACTTTACACATGAGTGCGCTTCTCTGCCAAACTTTACACATGAGTGTGCTTCTCTGCCAATCTTTACACATGAGTGCGCTTCTCTGACAAACTTAATACATGAGTGCCCTTCTCTGCCTAACTTTGCACATGAGTGCCCTTCTTTGCCACATGAGTGCGCTGCTCTGCCAAACTTTACACATGAGTGCGCTTCTCTGCCAGACTTTACACATGAGTGCACTTCTCTGCCAAACTTTAAACATGAGTGCGCTTCTCTGCCAAACTTTACACATGAGTGCGCTTCTCTGCCAAACTTTACACATGAGTGCGCTTCTCTGCCAAACTTTACACATGAGTGCGCTTCTCTGACAAACTTAGTACATGAGTGCGCTTCTCTGACAAACTTAATACATGAGTGCCCTTCTCTGCCTAACTTTGCACATGAGTGCCCTTCTTTGCCACATGAGTGCGCTTCTCTGCCAAACTTTGCACATGAGTGCCCTTCTCTACCAAACTTTGCACATTAGTGCGCTTCTCTGCCAAACTTTGCACATGAGTGCGCTTCTCTGCCAAACTTTGCACATGAGTGCGCTTCTCTGACAAACTTTGCACATGAGTGCCCTTCTCTGACAAACTTTGCACATGAGTGCGCTTCTCTGCCAAACTTTGCACATGAGTGCCCTTCTCTGCCAAACTTTGCACATGAGTGCCCTTCTCTGCCAAACTTTGCACATGAGTGCCCTTCTCTGCCAAACTTTGCACATGAGTGCGCTTCTCTGCCAAACTTTGCACGAGTGCCCTTCTCTGCCAAACTTTGTACATGAGTGCGCTTCTCTACTACACTTTGCACATGAGTGCGCTTCTCTGACAAACTTTGCAAATCAGAGTGCTTCTCTACTAAACTTTGCACATGAGTGTGCTTCTCTGACAAACTTTGCACATGAGTGCGCTTCCGACACTGGTTATTGACAAATTGGGGACACATGCAGGAAACACAATTGGTAAAATAAGCTATATAAAGCTAGGAGCATGTCACTCAGTATGAACAAGTAGTGCATGTACTATGAAGACCTACAAAGCTTAAAATGTCTTGCTGAGGAACCTAATAACATTTGGGGGAGTCTAGGAATCTTTGCAAAGCATCACATACTACAAGGGGCATTGAGAATCTTCTATACACTTGCTTTACCCATATCCACAGCTGATCTTACATTTAGCCCAAGCGATTAGAGACAGTTGCCGAACGTAGAGAAATATATACTGCATACATTACTATGAAAAATACATGAAAAGCTCTCTCTGTAAGACAGGCAGACTATCTATGGTGATGCATAACATGTAATGCGATGCAGACTACCCAGAGTCCTCTGCTTCCGAGCCTTGGCTCCTGATCCCTGATCACAGATTCAGCATTAAACACTGCTAGGCCCGAGCCAGGATGGATTTGTGCTGGTAATGGGATGCTAATGCCTGTCTTGACATTGCTTGAATAATACATAACTCCGGCAGAGGCCAGAGAGAGAAGTCTGGGATTTCCAGTACAAGGTATAAAAGCGTCTCGCTCAGACACAACACAGACACAAGGGAAGCAGCAGAGAACGAGGCCGCCAACCCAGAATCCTCACCCAACGTCCAGACACGGGGTCCCCTGCCAACCCAGAATCCTCACCCTAAACTCTAGTTACGGGGTCCCCTGCCAACCCAGAATCCTCACCCTACATCCAGACACGGGGTCCCCTGCCAACCCAGAATCCTCACCCAACGTCCAGACACGGGGTCCCCCGCCAACCCTGAATCCTCACCCAACATCCAGACACGGGGTCCCTTGCCAACCCAGAATCCTCACCCTAAACTCTAGTCACGGGGTCCCCCGCCAGCCCAGAATCCTCACCCCAACGTCTAGACATGGGGTCCCCTGCCAACCCAGAATCCTCACCCTAAACTCTAGTCACGGGGTCCCCTGCCAACCCAGAATCCTCACCCTACATCCAGACACGGGGTCCCCTGCCAACCCAGAATCCTCACCCAACGTCCAGACATGGGGTCCCTGCCAACCCCAAATCCTCAACCTACATCCAGACACAGGGTCCCCTGCCAACCCAGAATCCTCACCCAACGTCCAGACACGGGGTCCCCCGCCAACCCATAATCCTCACCCAACATCCAGACACGGGGTCTCAACCCAGAATCCTCACCCTAAACTCTAGTCACGGGGTCCCCCGCCAGCCCAGAATCCTCACTCCAGACATGGGGACCACTGCCAACCCAGAATCCTCACCCAACATCCAGACACGGGGTCCCCTGCCAACCCAGAATCATCACCCTACATCCAGACATGGAGTCCCCTGCCAACCCAGAATCCTCACCCTAAACTCTAGTCACGGGGTCCCCTGCCAACCCAAAATCCTCACCCTACATCCAGACCCGGTGTCCCCTGCCAGCCCAGAACCCTCACCCCAAACTCCAGACATGGGGTCCCCTGCCAACCCAGAATCCTCACCCCAATCTCCAGACATGGGGTCCCCTGCCAGCCCAGAATCCTCACCCAACATCCAGACACAGGGTCCCCTGCCAACCCAGAATCCTCACCCTACATCCAGACACGGGGTCCCCTGCCAACCCAGAATCCTCACCCAACGTCCAGACAAGGGGTCCCCTGCGAGCCCAGAATCCTTACCCCAAACTCCAGACATGGGGTCCCCCGCCAGCCCAGAATCCTCACCCCAAACTCCAGACACGGGGTCCCCTGCCAACCCAGAATCCTCACCCCAAACTCCAGACATCGGGTCCCCCGCAAGCCCAGAATCCTCACCCCAAACTCTAGACATGGGGTCCCCTGCCAGCCCAAAATTTTCACCCCAAACTCCAGACATGGGGTCCCCCGCTAACCCAGAATCCTCACCCAACACCCAGACACTGGGTCCCTGCCAACCCCAAATCCTCACCCTACATCCAGACACGGGGTCCCTGCCAACCCAGAATCCTCACCCATTGTCCAGACACGGGGTCCCCCGCCAACCCAGAATCCTCACCCAACGTCCAGACACGGGGTCCCCTGCCAACCCAGAATCCTCACCCAACGTCCAGACACGGGGTCCCCCGCCAACCCAGAATCCTCACCCATTGTCCAGACACGGGGTCCCCCGCCAACCCAGAATCCTCACCCAACGTCCAGACACGGGGTCCCTGCCAACCCAGAATCCTCACCCAACATCCAGACAAGGGGTCCCCCGCCAGCCCAGAATCCTCGCTGCTACGCCCTCGCTCACCCCAAACTCCACACTTGGGGTCCCTGAACAATACAATGTTACAAAGGCACTGCATTGACGTATAATAGAATGCAGTAAATTATTCACGATACCCACATTTATGTTCAATATTCTGGTTCCAGTATCAGGAGCCCTTCCTATATCTATACGTTGCTTATATTGGTATGTAGCCCCACCCTCCCAGTGATGCTCTGCCTAGGCTGTTTAGCTATGTGGAATTCTTCTCATTCTCTGCATTTTGGCATTATTTTCACCGGTTTTAGAGCTCTCAGTAAACAAACATTCTGCAGAGCTGCACCTGACAGGACTAAAGATGTATCCACCTGTGATAGATTTCAGTCAATGTAAATCATGGAGAGGAAAGGTTCTACATTGGGCAAAAAAACTAACTAAATAATTTATTAATTAGTATTGTAAAAAAAAAGTAATTTTATTAATTACGTTATTTTCACTCGAGTTCCTCTTTAACCCATTAGTAGCTTCACATGAATTATCGTATGTGAGGTAAGTGCACTGCTATTGACTTCAGCTGGCAGAACTTTCTGTGCTGTAAATTCTTGAAATGCTTAGATGTCTCTCTACTAGCAGCCAGTATAGAAACTGAAAGCATAAGTCCTCTGTTATTGTCTCACACTGCCCCCTAGTGACAAGTGGCCATACATACATATTACAGCAGTACTAATTAGTAGCAGGGTAATGTAACAAATAAGAAATAAAGAGATGTGCTCAAATAAATTAGCCTGGCCTTAGCTTAACAACCACTTTGCTTCATACGTCAGCCATAGATTGTATTAGTAGGTACAAGATCAGCTCAAGCAGCTTTAGTTAAAAGGAAGCCATTCATAGTTCCTTCCATATTCTTCTCACTTAAACAAAAGTCTGCAGTTAAAGGATACCCGAAGTGACATGTGACATGATGAGATAGACATGGGTATGTACAGTGCCTAGCACACTAATAACTAGGCTGTGTTCCTTTTTTTTCTTTCTCTGCCCGAAAGAGTTAAATGTCAGGTATGTAAGTGGCTGACTCAGTCCTGACTCAGACAGGAAGTGACTACAGTGTGACCCTCACGGATAAGAAATTCCAACTATAAAACACTTTTCTAGCAGAAAATAGCTTCTGAGAGCAAGAAAGAGATAAACTGGGGAATTTCTTATCAGTGAGGGTCACGCTGTAGTCACTTCCTGTCTAAATCAGGACTAAGCCAGCCACTTACATACCTGATATTTAACACTTTCAGGCAGAGAAAGAAAAAAAGGAACACAGCATAGTTATTTGTGTGCTTGGCACTGTACAGACACATGTCTGTCTCATCATGTCACATGTCACTTCGGGTATCCTTTAAGATCCAAAATCTTGCTACAAGATAAGGAAGCAGCACTAGGCTGTGCACAGATGAATGTGGCAGAGGAGGGGGGGGGAGGGGGATAAAACCAGTGTCATTTAAACACCAGCAGCGTTTTCTTGGCACCCGGTGCATCTGCTGAACGTGTAATGCCATTCGGTAAGCGTTCGCTCATTTGCTGGATCGTCTCCAACAGCCCATTTATCAACTCTGGAATGCTAAATAAAAATGCTTGCAGAACATCTGTATAGCAATGACTGGATGCTTTCAGGGCAACCCCAAAAATCACCCACGAAGCTTCTCCAACAGGCAGCAGAGCTTGTCCAACAGGCAGTCCCGCTAAGGCCAAAACATGAACCTTTATATCAACCTCAGCATTTGCTCTAATCATTCAAGCTGGTGTAGGCGTTTGCACAGTGTTAGTGTTAAGCCTACAGACATCCTGCTTTGTGCAGTGCAGCCACGCCCGTTCATGGGCGGCGTTGCAGGTTGCATGTGCAAACTTCCAAAAAGTCCCATTGCGGAATCGGTGGTTTCGAAGAAGATGTGGGAAGCTTTTTGTAGGATCCAGAGAATTTCCTCTGCTGAGGTATGCAATTTTCTTACTTGTTAAAGTCTCGTGTTTGCTATGAAATCTGTATGCAGAACTCGGTATGTATGACAGTGTAATGCAGCCAAACCTCATTTTACCGAGTTTAAAAACTATTTTTTCTTTGAATTTTTTAAGAAATGGGTTCTCTAAAAAACTTCAAGGTCTTTGTGGAAAAGAAGGGTTTTGACTTGTCCCCACATATTTATGGTTAGTGCAAGCGTTTTTCACAATAAATGCGAAAAGCATTTACGTCAACCACTTTCGTCATTTCCCAAAACATGAATAGATTACGCAAAATCAATTTGAATTTTGAAACCGTTTTTTCTGCATTCGTATTTGCAAAATGTTACACAAAATGTCAAAATAACTACACAGCTAAGTGCAGTGTTTAGACATCCATCTGAACTCAGCATGAACTGCAAGACTTGGCGACACACCATACAATTTTTTAAATATCTTTTCAATTCAAGAATTGCAATCAATTTTTCTGACGGATTGTAACATTTCAAAAAAGTGACCAATGTACCACACAAACATGTTTAATTTTTCCCCAATTATGATAAAAATGATTGGAAAAAATTAAAGATATTTGCTAGGGTGTGTAAACTGACAATCCAACATACACCATACAATCTTTAGAAAAATTGAAGAAAAATTTCCAGCATTCTGGATCGATAAAAATCGAAAAAAGGTAAATCCGATCGGATTTTTCAGTTGAATGAAAAAAAAGCTTTCGATTTTTTTCGGGAGATCCGATCATATTTATCGAATTGCTGTAAAGTTGGATCATTTTATTGTATCGTGTATGGCTACCTTAAGGCCTCAATTCACTAAGCATTAGCGCATTTGATAATGCAGAAAACAGCTGATTTTACCGATCACCTTCCCAAATGCCAATTCACTAAACCTATTACCGCACCGAAAAGTAAAATGACCAACTAGAGAGGTAAATTATCAACTTGTGTGGTAAATATCTTAAGAAATGTCAAGAAATCGCAATTCACAAAGATTAAAGCATTCGGAAAGGCCTCTTTCCCACCAGGACGTTGCGTTTTAGGGGACGTTATAGGTCGCATAACGTGCCCCTAACGCTACGCCTGGTGGTGTTGGAGGAGGACGCTACCTATAGCTGTGTTATGCAGCTCCTGGTGCGCCTTTTTTGTGCTATGCGGAGACTACGTGTTCCGTATCATGTGGTCCTGCCAGCCAATCGCTGCACAAAGCGGCCGCTCCAGGAACTAAACACTGCACGTCACACAGTGCAGTGAATATTAAAGAGAATCTGTATTGTTAAAATCGCACAAAAGTAAACATACCAGTGCGTTAGGGGACATGTCCTATTACCATCTGTCACAATTTCGCCGCTCCTCGCCGCATTAAAAGTGGTTAAAAACAGTTTTAAAAAGTTTGTTTATAAACAAACAAAATGGCCACCAAAACAGGAAGTAGGTTGATGTACAGTATTTCCACACATAGAAAATACATTCATACACAAGCAGGCTGTATACATCCTTCCTTTTGTATCTCAAGAGATCATTATACACAGGCAGTGTGCATAGAGGGGCCAGGAGGGGGGAGATGCATCACAGAACCACAACACTGAAGAACTTGGCAGCCTTCCAGACAGGCTGACAAGTCTGACAAGAGAGAGATAAGTTGATTTATTACAGAGACTGTGATAGTACAAAGTGCTGCAGTAAGCCAGAACACATTAGAATAGCTTTTGGAACTTGTAGGATGATAAAAAACAGGATGTAATTTTTGTTACGGAGTCTCTTTAAATAGCCATGTGCCTGGCCGCGGAGGAGGAGGGGAGACCTCCTCCTTCAACATCACTGAGCATGTGCAAACAGTCTAACGCGGCTTAGCTGCGTATAACGCACAGCATGCAGCACTTTAACTTGACATGCAACGTGGGCACTGTGAACAGCCTATTTAGTATTTATTGCTGTGAGTTGGGCTGCGTTACAGGCTGCACTAACGTGCGCCTGTAACGTCTTACTGTGAAAGCAGCCTTCATCAAGCAAAAGTGTTTAGTATTTATCTTCATCTCTGAGCAGCCAATAATTCACTCTCTCCATGCGGTAACATAGACAGATGCAGCAGACAGCCAGTAGGGAGAGGCAGGCAGCCAATAGGGAGAGCCATACAGCCCTGCTTCTCACCCTATTTGGTCCTATACTCTGGAGGGTGGGACTTCAGAATGCAGAGCAGGGGAAGGAGACGTTTTAAAAAGCTTTTCTTTATCCATTTGGCTGTGCAAATCTATATACTGGTATACAGAAGAGCTCCCTCTGGTGGCTGCAGTAAAGCGATGCCGAGGATGCACTGGGCAGGAAAGCCCCCGACTCACATGCTCACAGACTCACAGTTTCCTGCCTGACTGCTGACCTGCTCTACAACTGGCGAGTGAGACTTAAAGAGGAACTCCAGTGAAAATAATGTAATAAAAAAAGTGCTTCATTTTTACAATAATTATGTATACATGATTTAGTCAGTGTTTGCTTATTGTAAAATCTTTCCTCTCCCAGATTCACATTCTGACATGTATTACATGGTGACATTGTTACCGTGGGCAGATTATGTAGCTGTTTCTAGCTGTTCTGGCTTTAACAGACAGCTGTAAACAGCCATTTCCTGTCTGTGAACATTGTTACATTGTGGCAGTTTGCCCAGAGTACCGTACGGTACCAGAGCCTCTTGTGGGAGGGGTTTCAGCACAAAATCAGTCATACAATGCCCCCTGATGGTCTGTTTGTGAAAATCATTATATTTCTCATGTAAAAGTGGGTATCAGCTACTGATTGGGATAAAGTTCAATTCTTGGTCGGAGTTTCTCTTTAAGGCCCATACACACGCCGGGCGGATCGCTGAAAACCAGTCTTATCACCCGAACGATAGTCTGTACACACGCCGGATTTGACGTGCGAACGACGGAACGTTCAAACGACGGGTCGTTCGCAAAAATCCGACGTGTGTATGGGCCTTTACCGAGCCGGGCTTAGTAAATTGAAGCATGTTTGTTCGGTAAATCAACAAACTTGGACCACATGGGGGAAATCTTAGTGAATTTGGAAACAAGTGTAAAATACTGAATGCCGTATTTTACTGATCTAAATGATTTTACTGAACTGCCCTTACTGAATTGAGGCCTGAGTCTGATGTGCATTGAGTTATTATTATGTAGTATTTTTTATATGGAGCCAATATCTTCTGCAGCGTTTTACAGAATATACATAGTATTTTCAATAATGTCTAGTACACACAAAGGCCTGGTGCACACCAGAGGAGTTTTTCTAAGCGTTTTGAGTTTTTAAATCTGCTGCTAATGTTATCCTATGTGTCTGTGTACACTGGAGCGATGAGGTTTTGTAAAAAAAAAAACCATAGCATTACATTGGGAAGAGATTTTGAAACCTCTAAAAGCTCTTCCCAATGTAAGGCCCAGTGCACACCGAGCGTTTTTTGGTGCGATCCGCCGGCCGCATCCGCCTGGAAAAACGCTTGTCTAATGTATTGCAATGGGATGGTGCACACCGGCGGTTTGAGGTTTTTGCCAAGCCGCAAACGCGCCTCCTGCTGCACGTTTGCGGATTTCGGAAGCGTTTCGTCCTCAATGTAAAGTATAGGAAAAACGCAAACCGCTCTGAAAAACGCTAGTTCAGAGCGGTTTGCCAGGCATTTTTGTTACAGAAGATGTTCAGTAACAGCTTTTACTGTAACAATATGTGTAATCTGCTACACAAAAACGCACCCAAAACCGCTAGGTATGTTTAGAAAACCTCTCTAAACATACCTAGAATCGCTCTGAAATCAGCTCCCAAAACCGCTAGCGTATTGCGGATCTGCTAGCGGTTTTGGTGTGCACTGGGCCTAATGCTATTTTTTTTTTTTTTTACAAAACTTGATTGCTGCAGTGTGCACAGACACATAGGATATCATTAGCAGCAGATTTAAAAACTCAAAACGCTCAGCACTACAAATGATATTACCAGATCTTAACACAGTCCCATTGAGATTGGCGGGCCTCAAGAACCTTAATGATCTATACAAGGATGACGCATTAAGGGCTGGAACCCACAGGAGCGCTTTTGGCAGCGTTTTGGCAGCACTGCGATACGCTAGCAGTTTGCCAAAACGCTGGGCTAATGTTAATGGATGGGGCAACTTCCACAGGAGCGTTTGCGTTTCCCAGAAACGCAAACGCAGGACCTGCAGCATTTTGGGAGCGTTAGCGCTTCAATGTAAAGTATTGAAACGCTAGCAGAAACGCTCAGCAACACCTAAACTGAGCGGTTTTGCTAGCATTTTGCGGTTCAGCACACTGTAACAAAATGAAAAATAATTCACAGGACCAATCAGGATAAAAACGCAAAACGCAAAACGCTACGCACCCGCTGGGGAAAAAAATACAATGTTGCAAAACACAACCAAAAACGCGCATGAATCCGCTTGCAAACCGCTCAGACAAAACGCTAGCGGTTGCGTTTTGCGTTTGCTGATTTCAGTGGGTTCCAGGCCTAAGACCCTTCACAGAAATTGTAAAGAAATACAATCTACCTACTACATACCATTTTACTTGGCAGAGGATTGCTAGTTTCCTAAGAACAAATAAGATAAAAATCCCTGAAATGAATAGCCAGATTATCACAATGTTGAACTCAACCCTACCATACAAAGGGGGAATATCAGTGTGGTACAACGAAATTATAACCAACACGCTCTCCCATTGAAAAATATGCCCAAACATGGTCGTATGATATGGGTATCAACTTACCAACAGAACAGATAATTAGAGCAACTAGGAAATTATCACAATTATCCAAATGTAATTCACACTGGGAACAACATATAAAAATCTTAACCAGATGGTATATAACACCTAGGAAACTAGCAACCTTCTCATCAAACACTTCCTCATTGTGTTGGAAATGTTCGCGTTTCACAGGTACTTTACTCCATATGCTCTGGGAGTGCCCAATAGTCTCAGACCTTTGGACCTCAGTAGAGCAACAAATAAAACAGAAATGGGATCCTATGTTCCAATTAACACCCCAAATGGCACTACTCTGCATAGATATAGAAAAAACCAACCCGAGATACCGTATGCAAATTTGCCACTTACTCCTAGCCTCCCAATGCATAATATCCTCCAATTGGAAGTCCACGGATAAACTAGATTTTGCCAACCTTTTAACGACATTTAATCGCAATATTATAATGGAAAACTACTTAAAGAGAATCTGTATTGTTAAAATCGCTCAAAAGTAAACATACCAGTGCGTTAGGGGACATCTCCTATTACCCTCTGTCACAATTTCGCCGCTCCTCGCCGCATTAAAAGTGGTTAAAAACAGTTTTAAAAAGTTTGTTTGTAAACAAACAAAATGGCCACCAAAACAGGAAGTAGGTTGATGTACAGTATGTCCACACATAGAAAATACATCCATACACAAGCAGGCTGTATACAGCATTCCTTTTGAATCTCAAGAGATCATTTGTGTGTTTCTTTCTCCCTGCAGAATCTCATGCACTGAAGTTTCAGGCTGCTCTTTTCTTCTTGCAAACAGCTTTGCCCTTGTTTGTAATTCCTCAGTATGTGAAAGCCCAGCCAGCTCAGAGGACGATTTATCCAGCTGATTAGAGCAGCTTCTCTCTTCTCTCTTATCTAAATAACACACAGGCAGTGTGCATAGAGGGGCCAGAAAGGGTGAGTTCATAGCAGAACCACAACACTGAAGAACTTGGCAGCCTTCCAGACACAGGCCGACAAGTCTGACAGGGGAAAGATACATTGATTTATTACAGAGACTGTCATAGTAGAAAGTGCTGCAGTAAGCCAGAACACATTAGAATAGCTTTTGGAACATGTAGGATGATAAAAAACAGGATGCAATTTTTGTTACGGAGTCTCTTTAAGGCCAAATGGAGCCTTTACGGAATAGATAAGATACATAAATGAAACTACAGCCATATAGTAACTGGACTCAATCAATAATTACAGAGTTATTATGAGTAGTAAGTGAGAACAACAGTTAAAGGGATACTGTAGGGGGGGGGGTCGGGGGAAAATGAGCTGAACTTACCCGGGGCTTCTAATGGTCCCCCGCAGACATCCTGTGTTGGCGCAGCCACTCACCGATGCTCCGGCCCCGCCTCCAGTTCACTTCTGGAATTTCTGACTTTAAAGTCAGAAAACCACTGCGCCTGCACGCCCGTGTCCTCGCTCCCGCTGATGTCACCAGGAGTGTACTGCGCAGACACAGACCATACTGGGCCTGCGCTGTGCGCTCTTGATGACATCAGCGGGATCGAGGACACGGCAACGCAGGCGCAGTGGTTTTCAGACTTTAAAGTCTGAAATTCCAGAAGTGAACCGGAGGCGGGGCTGGAGCATCGGTGAGCGGCTGCGTGGGCACAGGATGTCTGCAGGGGACCATTAGAAGCCCCGGGTAAGTTCAGCTCATTTTCCCCTGACCCCCTACAGTATCCCTTTAAGATGTGTTATGTTATGCTATGTATGTCTATTTAGTTTTGTTTGTTTCTGTTGTTACTAGACATACTATATTCACCCACACCTATCATATACAGGAAGATCCTGAATCTGACTCCCCATCCTAAGTAGACGCACTACATTTCTCTGGAATGAGCACAAGAGCAATAGCACAGTATATCAGAAAAGATTATGATACAAGTAAATACATTAACTGTAGATCTGTTAGTGGAGTGACTTAGCACATAATTCCCTCTCCCTACGTTGCAATTGACAGGTCAATAGACCACTGAGTCAATTGAACAAACAGCTGGAAGGAACCTACCCCTGCCAGTCAGCCATAGAGGTTAGAAATTGACTGGATAGGAAGTCTACTTCCAGCACTCTACAATTTAATACTATACACCCCACCAGCAAACTCCTACTACCCAGATTACCTATGCATATACTGCCCCTGCTCACACACATTTTCTACTCAAGCGTTGTCATAATACTTGTAGTGTATTGTTATGTTGGAAGCTATGTTACAAATCCTATGTCAAATCCTGCATATGATTTAATAAAAATTATTGTTGGAAAAAAACTCAAAACGCTCAGAAAATCTCCTCTGGTATGCACCAGGCCAAAATGCTTCTTTTTATCTGCTACTTTTGTTAAGCAATATGAGCAGTGCTGAAACGCTGCATTCCCGCGTCAGTACAACTACCACTGGGAACCTTGCCTGACAGATAAACAACCATAGCTCCCAACTGTACCTCTTTTGGAAGGACAGTCCCTCTTTGGGAGCCCTGTCCCTATGTCCCTCTTTCCTCCTCACTTGTCCCTCTTTCAGGACTTTGTCCCTCTTTCTATGTAAATAAATGTATTTCTCTACTAAAAAAATGTGTTTGATTGACTCTAAACTTTATTCCCATTCTTTACATTAATATATTACTAATTTTAAAATGTTACTATGAAGGATAGAAAGGACCAGTGTAGTTTGAATTATAAACAACATATTTTTCTTATGAAATCTTTATGGTATGCGTGACTAGGGGTGTGATGGGGCGTGATCAGGGGTGTGCCAGGGGCGTGGCTTAAGTGTCCCTCTTTCTCATCTCAAAAAGTTGGAAGGTATGAGACAACAATAACTAAATTATTACAGTATTCCTGTATTGTATCTGGGAATATGGCTGGGCACCCACAGAAGGTACAGGGATGTAACATATTTGTGCAAAATATAGTTAGCTATAGTTGTGGCTACTGCCTAGGCGCAGAAAGCTCCTGGTGACGGGAGTGTGACAGACAGGGGGCGTGCACAATCAGGCTGTGCATACACCGACTGAAGCCGACTTGCGCCCTGGGGAGGAAGTCCCAGGTACGTATAATTTTTTTTCCCCATCTCAGGTACACTTTAAAGGGGACCTGAGACGGGGATAATGGCAATATTTATACTTACCTGGGTCTTCCTCTAGCTCCATGAGGTGCGTGAGCTCCCTCGCTGACCTCTTTGTTCAATTATGATAGCTCCTGGTATTCTGGACAGTTGCAGTCAGTTGTCTGCTTCTGCACATGCGCAGGCAGGTGCTCACTGCGCACCTGTGTTCGGAAGCATCCTGCGGCAGTGCAGGCACAGAACGCTCCTGGGCTTGGAAGCGCAGCGGGAGAAGCGTGCACGGCTGGGCCACGCATGCGCAGAATAGCGCATCCAGCCAGAATCCCGGGAACTATTACCCACAGACCTCATGGAGCTGGAGGAAGCCCCAGGTAAGTATAAAACTGCTATTATCCCCGTCTCGGGTTCTCTTTAAGGAAAACTGTAAAAGAGGAACTGTAGTCAAAAACATAATGAATAAAATTGCTTGTTTTTTTATAATATTAATTTAGGCAGTGTTTGCCCACTTTAAAAGCTTCAGCATCTCCTCCACCAACGGCAGCGGGGCTGAACTTCCGACATGTCTTCAGGGTCCCGATCACATGATATGACATGTGATCAGGATCCAGGGTACAGTAGTATGGATGTAATAAGGATGGACAACGGCCGTCAGTAACTGCCGTTTACCGCTTTTCCTTTAAAAGATAGTTAGACGATGACGATTGGAACGATCATCTATCTCTCATTTTGACAGATGACATCTTGCCGTAGGTATGGTCATTTAGGCGGCAGCAAGGGACTTCTTCGTCCAAACTTCTCATCTGCCAGACAAGACTTGGCGTGTTAATGCTCCCCCCCCCCGTTGGCTTGACATTGAGCGTGTCACCAGAAATGAGAGTTGATGCTGAAGAGCGGGGACTCGAGCGCAGATTGGAAAGCTATAACGGTATTGATATAAATGAGACGGCCAGCTAAAGTGTTGATACAAATGAATTGATAGATGTCCCCTCGAAGAAAGCGCTTCTTATTGGGATGTAAATGAGGTCCCAGTCAGAGAAGGCGGCGGGCAGGAAATTGGATCTTATTATGGGGAAGATTAGGTGTGAAGTGTTCTTGAGAGGACACTGGGAGACCCGGTGAGATGATGAGACAGAGCCTTGTCACTGTGTCATCCTTGTTATCTGCCCGGGCCCAGGAGGGAACCGCATGTCATTCTTTGTGGAGATAACAGAGCATCGGACAACACAAGGTGAATGGAATGGCCTGTGGAGCGTCTATTGTTTCCTGTAACCGCTTCAATGTGCCGCTCTTTCCTCTCAGTCAATGAGGAGCCCGCCAACGTTCCCGGCCTCATAACGCACCGCTGATTGAAATGACAAAAGTCGCTGTAAATAACGCCTGTAAAGGATATAGACCGTTTCCCGTGTTTTTCATCGCCTGGCGCCTGAAGTAAATGCTACAAATGCCATCCGTGGCTGTTTTTGCAAACACTGTAGTGAGTGAAAAAGGACGTGTATTTTTGCAAAATAAAAATAATGGAAAATACATACTAAATCTACAGTGACCTCCCCAGTTGTCTAATCATTCTCTCAAATTTCCAGTTAGTCTGAAACACGCCTGTTGTCACATGGGCATATCTCATTACTTTGAGAGCCAGGAAAAAGGGGCGCTAAAACCTGCCCCTGCCATACTTTTAACCACACCCCAATTTTACATGCAGTTCCCTGGTGTCAAAAGGTCCGCCCTCCCACCCTATACAGTTCCTTGGTGTCTAGCAGTCCCCACCTTTTTATACAGTTCCTGGTGACCCCCATCATGCAGTTCCCTGGTATCTAATGACTCCCTTATGCAGTTACCAGGTGTCTACTGCCTCCTCCCCCTTCCCTGGTATCTAGTGACCCCCACCATACAGTTCCCTGGTGTCTAGTAACTCCCTTATGCAGTTAGCTGGTGTCTAGTAGTTATTCTCCCTTTTATTCAGTTCCCTGGTGTCTAGTGACCCCCTTATGCAGTTAACTGGTGTCTAGTGGTTCCTCCCCCTTTCTTTTTATACAGTTCCCTGGTGTCTAGTGACCCTCCCTATTCAGTGCCCTGGTGCAAAGTACATCCCCTATACAGTTCCCTGGTGCCCAGTGGTCGCCCTGCCACCACTATACAAGTGGTCGCCCAGCCACCACTATACAGTTTCCTGGTGTTTGTTGGTCCTCCCTCCACCATATAGCTTCCCTGGTGTCTGATGGTTCCCCCTCTGCTGGGGGGGGGGGGGGGGTAGTATTTAAACACTTTTGTGTGTATAGGTTCTAAGCTTGATCAATAAAATAAAACAATAATCTGTAAAGCACACAAAACAAATGATGACTCGACAACCACCCATCAGAATCAATCCTGGAGCTGAAAGTGACTGGTGAGGAACAGGTTCTCTTTATCTGACATAGACAGGTATGTCTGCAGCTTCTGCTTGTTATGTGTCGCTCCTGATACCCGACAAAGGCCCACCGTGCCAAATATGTTCCAGGGAAGATATGCGGAGACTGTCGGAGCCACGCGAGGGCCCAGCTGACCGCCGTCTCCCCCCCGGCGCCGTCACTGAGCTGTGACACTGCAGGAAAATGATAATTAATCCACCAGAAAGAATTATCACTTACAGTAGGCTGTAAATCTGCTTTTATGCCTGCTTATCATAAAGCCTATTACAAATGTCACTTCCCCAAAATCTACTTAAAGCCTGCAAAAAAAATATAAAAAATTATGAACGCTTTACCCAGCAGGAGGGAGGGAGACAAATGCAAAAGCGCATCTTTGCATGACTGAATGACAAATGTGCTGCGCACGACGTCTACTGCTTCTGTCAGCTTCCACGAGCCTGCGGGCTGCTGGCCACGCCTCCTTTATGTAAATATCACTGGATCACCAGGGTGATCTGTGATACTATGTGCATGTGCAGGGCAGTTTCTGATATCACAAAGTAATGACTTCCATGTGGCCAGGCTGAATTATAATGATTAGAATTAAGTTTTCTTGCAGTGGGATGCGAAAGTTTGGGCAACCTTGTTAATTGTCAGGATTTTCCTGTATAAATCGTTGGTTGTTACGATAAAAAATGTCAGTTAAATATATCATATAGGAGACACACACAGTGATATTTGAGAAGTGAAAGTTTATTGGATTTACAGCAAGTGTGCAATAATTGTTTAAATAAAATTAGGCAGGTGCATAAATTTAGTCACTGTTGTCATTTTATTGATTCCAAAACCTTTAGAACTAGTTATGGGAATTCAAATTGGCTTGGTAAGCTCAGTGACCCCTGACCTACATATACAGGTGAATCTATTTATGAGAAAGAGTATTTAAGGGGCCCATTGTAAGTTTCCCTCCTCTTTTAATTTTATCTGAAGAGTAACAACACGGGGGTCTCAAAACAACTCTCAAATGACCCCAAGACAAAGATTGTTCACCATCATGGTTTAGGGGAAGGATACAGAAATCTGTCTCAGAGATTTCAGCTGTCTGTTTCCACAGTTAGGAACATATTGAGGAAATGGAAGGCTCAGTTCAAGTTAAGGCTCGAAGTGGCAGACCAAGAAAAATCTTGGATAGACAGAAGCGATGAATGGTGAGAACAGTCAGATTCAACCCACAGACCAGCGCCAAAGACCTACAACATCATCTTGCTGCAGACGGAGTCACTGTGCATCATTCAACCATTCAGCGCACTTTACACAAGGAGATGCTGTATGCGAGAGTGATGCAGAGGAAGCCTTTTCTCCGCCCACAGCACAAACAGAGCCACTTGAGGTATGCTAAAGCACATTTGGAAAAGCCAGCTTCATTTTGGAGTAAGGTGCTGTGGACTGATAAAACTTAAATTGAGTTATTTGGGCATAACAAGAGGCGTTATGCATGGAGGAAAAACAGCACAGCATTAAAAAAAAAACACCTGCTACCTACAGTAAAATATGGTGGTGGTTCCATCATGCTGTTGGGCTGTGTGGCCATTGCAGGGACTGGGAATCTTGTCAAAGTTGAGGGATGCATGGATTCCACTCAGTGGCCTCAATTCACGGAGCATTATCAAACGTTTATCAAACACTTTATCAAACGTTTGATAATTTACCTCATGGGGAAAATCTCACTAAGGTGTTATATATTTGTTGAACGTTTTATCGGTAAAACATTTGATAAATATATCACACCTTAGTGAATTTAAAATGAGATTTAAAATTGATAATGCTCCGTTAATTGAGGCCAGTATCAGCAGATTCTAGAGACCACTGTCCAGGAATCAGTGATAAAGCTGAAGCTGTGCCGGGGCTGGATCTTTCAACAAGACAACGACCCTAAACACTGTTTAAAATCCACTAAGGCATTCATGCAGAGGAACAAGTACAACGTTCTGGAATGGCCATCTCAGTCCCCAGACCTGAATATAATTGGAAATCTGTGGTGTGAGTTAAAGAGAGCTGTCCATGCTCGGAAGCCATCAAACCTGAATCCAGACTCTCATAGGAACCTACAGGAAGCCTTTAGAGGCTGTAATTTCTGCAAAAGGAGGATCTACTAAATATGAATTTTATTTATTTTTTGTGGTGCCAAAATGTATGCACCTGCCTAATTTTGTTTAAACAATTATCGCGCACTTTCTGTAAATCCAATAAACTTCATTTCACTTCTCAAATATGTGTGTGTGTGTGTCTCCTATATGATATATTTAACTGACATATTTTTTTGTACCAACCAACGATATATACAGGAAAATCATGACAATTAACAAGGTGGCACAAACTTTTGCATCCCACTGTATATGTGGAAATGTTTATCTTTTAAATTGCTTTATGAGTATCCTCTCGCCTGCTGCCTGACCCCGTTTCCTGCTTGTACACACGTCCAACCTGCCGTTCAAACAACAACTCAGACGACAAGGTGTTCGAAAAAGTTGGATGTGTGTACGTACCTTTACTGTGTGGCGTCGTGTCGCAGCACTCTACCCGCCGCCTGACGTCACATATGTGTCGCTGCGTCATCCCTCTGGCCCCTCCCCCCACATAGAACATAGAAATACAGCTGACTTTGCGTCTGTACAGACCGCCCAGTGAGGTCATCCAAGGGGATCGGGCCAAAGGTGTGTATGCATCTTAAAGGTGCCTATTAACAATCCAATTTCCATTTGGATGGTTGCAATCAGTCGGAAGCGATCGTTCAGGTCTCCCAACGGAGAGGAAACTTATAAGGGATGGGATCAGACTAAAAGTATTGTTTCGAAATTCAAATCAACCAATACAACAATCGCTCATCGTGATCAGCCCCATTAGTGATATCCACTCCAATCGTTCAGGAGATTGTATCGTTAGTGGCCACCTATACTCCCAAAATAAAATTTCAATATAGCCTACCCGCTTTCAATATATACATTAATGACTTGGATCTCTGTCCAGCAAGACCTTTTTATCCTTAATTACTAGGTGGGTAGGAGCAGATGGTCAACACCAAGGTATGTGGCCACACTCTTTTTATACAAGGGGTGGGGAGTGGTGGATGTAGATACCTCCAGGAGGGAAAAGAGGTCATTTGGCTCATCTGTGAGCTGAAAACCATAACACTGTGTTACAGAATTTGGCTTTCCCTGATATATGTACATCCCTGATGAAGCCCTGTGTGGAGGACAAAACATGTTGTGTGTGTGTATAGTGTGTGTGTGTGTGTGTGTGTGTGTGTGTGTGAGTGTGCACGTGCGCGCGTGTGTGTGTGTGTGTACAGTGTGTGCGCGTGTGTGTGTGTGTGTGTGTGTGTGTGTGTGTGTGTGTGTGTGTGTGTGTACAGTGTGTGCGTGTGTGTGTGTGTGTGTGTGTGTATAGTGTGTGTATAGTGTGTGTGTGTGTGTGTGTGTGTGTGTGTGTGTGTGTGTGTGTGTGTAACAACTGTGGATTCATTCAGGATCCTGCATCTCCAGTTACTGACAATGAGCGCAGCGGTTTGATACATGAGTTAGGCCTCATTCACATTAGGCAAGGCGTATGGCCATGCATTCGGACCGCAAGCGCACCAGAACGCACGCCATCCGCATCGGATTATTTGGGTGCTGGGGACAGCCTCTAGTAGAATATCGATAAAATGCTGCAGTAGGAGAACAGAGGCACCAGCAGGATAAAAATGGATAAAACCTTTAAAATTTGCTTGGAGGAAGTGGTGGACTTACCTCCATAAAGCAGACACGAAAGACTGTCTGAATAGTAGCAAACACTTATTATATAGTACCCCAAAAAGTGCAGTGCAACGCGTTTCGCAGGCCAAGCCCGCTTCATCAGGTAATAAACGTAGGTACAAAACAGAATTCTGGCAATAGCAGGTGTAGCGCCTCAGTGGTAACCCACGCTTGTGAGTATACTCTTCTCACTGATTATCCTTACTTTATTTGCATAACATACTACACTATATTGGGCTCTCGGTTTCTCTAAATTTTATCGGAAAAATACTGACATTTTACTTTTTCAGATGATTTTTGTACCGACTCCACAGCTCTGCATTAATGACCATTACTTTGGGACATACGATGTTGTGATCATGTGTCTACCCGATTGCCACAACTGTATGGCCTGTTTGATCCACGGAACTAAGCACTTGATGGACATTGATCATCTCTGATGGTTATCGGTTTGCTGGAAGGTTCCCTTGGATTTGTCACGATTTTTAATATTTTTGATGCCAAAGAAAAATTAACATATTGTAACAAAATGTAATGACTTTACATTAAAAGATGTTGCATGATTTCATGAAAAAATGTTTGTCACGCAAAAGCGCCAGCGAAAATTGTTCAGTTTCCTGCAGCCCATGTCTCGTTCACCTCCAATGCAAATTCTTGCATGTGGGGGAAAAACTGACGGCCTGCAGCATTTTTCTGCACCACTTATCTCTATTTTTAGCACCAGCTTCTGTGGAAGAATTCTAGCATATTCCCGCATAGGAACGCACGTGTTGTGTAGGAGAATTATATGTACAAGGAAATACTTAACATGGGGGGGAGGAAGTAGGCATCTGGTAGGAGATCACATTGGGTGATTGGCGTTTATTTTGACCCAATTCTAAAAATACAATGTACTTTTGCAAATCTTTTTTTCAAAATCGTAAATAGCATTTTTCGATGTAAAAATGAAAATTCCGAAGCAACATTGTCCGTCATTCCTCAAAGCTGCTACTTGCGCTTTGGATCTTTAACCACTTAAGTCTATCTGGACGGATATATCCATCCAGATAGACTGCCCCACTGCTGCTGCGCCGAGTGCGTGCTCCCGCCACCTTCCGTTAGCCCAGAGATCAATAAATGGGAACAACGTTCCCATTCATTGATCTAAGTCCCCGCCAGAAAAACCTGCATATCTGCACACAAAAAAAAAAACGGTATATCTGCACAAAAAAAAAGTTTCCCGTCCTCCTAATGCTTCCTGGAAGCGAGAACGTTCGCTGCAGGACTTTTTGACTGTGGCCATTTTGTGGCCAAATAGTAAAACTACACCCACATGCATTTTTCAAATAAACACATATTACATTTAAAATTAACTGTTTACCTCCCACACCAAAAATTAACCAAATCAAATTTTAAAAAAAAAATTACACTTAAAAAAAAAAAACATTAATAGTTACCTAAGGGTCTGAACTTTTTGAATATGCATGTCAAGAGAGTATATTACTATATTTTTATTTTAAATTATAATCTTGTAAATAGTGATGGACGCAAATTGAATAAATGCACCTTTATTTCCAAATAAAATATGGGCGCCATAAATTGTGATAGGGACATAATTTAAATGGTGTAATAACCGGTACAAATGGGCAAATAAAGTACATGGGTTTTAATTACTATAGCATGTATTAATTTCAAATTATAATGGCCAAAATCTGAGAAATAATGATTTTTTTCAATTTCTTTCTTAATCTTCCCGTTAAAATGGATTTATAATAAAATAATTCTTAGCAAATGTATCACCCAAAGAAAGCCTAAATGGTGGTGGAAAAAACAAGATATAAATCATTTCAGTGTGATAAGTAGTGATAAAGTTATTGGTGAATATATGGGAAGTGAAAGTTGCTCGGACGCATAAGGTGAAACAACATTGTAGGCTGAAGTGGTTAAATGATTTCTGAAAAATGAGTTCTCAGGCCTTGTTCACATTGCATTCTGATAGCGCTTGCGTTGGGCGTTTTTTTTTTCAATTCCCAGCGATTTCTATGCGTTGTGCGTTTTTGGTAAGAGTTTTTGTAAACGCTTTTTTGGGCGTTTTGTGATTTCTAAGTGTGCTAGGTCTTATTTTTAAAGGGAAAAGGACCTAAAAATCCCGGAAACACTTCACATTTAAAATGACAGGGAAAAAAACGCCCACGAAATCGCTGGCAAAAGCTCTTTTTCTAGTGCTTTGCCTATACCTCCCATAATCTCAAAATCACCCCGACAAAGTCCATGCAGTGCTTTTCTAATCGGAAAGCGAACGGAACACCCCAATCTGAACTAGCGTATAGGAAAGCATGGTTTAAGCGCTTTCAGGGCGATTTTGAAAAATCACCAGCACTTAAAAAAATGAAAAAGTGTGAATGAGCCCTCAGTTTGTCCCTAAAGATTTTTTTCTCTGCTGTGTAAGAGACTTTAGCGGTAGTGTAAGGAAGGAGTCGCAGACTATTGCCCGCAATCAGTGTGTATGTTTTAACATGTGTTTTTTTGTGTACTGTAGCCAGCGACTGTATGAGGAAAGGCAGGCATTGTGTGGACCATTGGTGCAGATTGTAAGCACAGCGACCCCATCATTGCATACGTTTTTCCAATGCGATAAAACCCTGCAGAATTTTTCCTGATTCCTCCCTAAGGGCTCAAACCCACTGGAGCGATTTTCTGAGCGTTTAGGGAGCGATTCAAACCGCTAGCTATTTCCCTAAACGCTCAGCTGTTAATGGATGGGCCAAATTCCACTGGAGCGATTGCGATTACCAAATCGCAAAACGCAGGACATGCAGCATTTTTCGCGTTTAGCGTTTCTGCAATGTAAGTATATAAGCGCTGGCATAATCGCTCATCAAAACCTGCACAAAACGATTTTGCTAGTGTTTTTTAACATTACTGCACACTGTAACAAAATTAAAAATAATTAAAAAGGACCAATCAGAATTAAAACGCAAATCGCTACACAATCGCTGGCAAAAACTGACACTTTTTAAAAACGCTACCAAAATCGCCCAAAAACGCTCATGAAATCGCTTACAAACCGCTCATTAAAAACGCTAGTGATTAGCGATAGTGCTTTGTAGTGGGTTCCAGGCCTGAAAGTTTTTTCGACCTTGCCATTCCACAGTTAAAAATGTTGTAAAAGTTTGAGCAAAAAAAGTAAAAAAAATCCCAAAGCGCACGAAAAAAATAAAAAGAGAGAAAAAAAGCTTATTTTGCTGCAGTTTACAAGATAATGGCTTGATTTCACAGATAAATAGTTGAAGTGAGGCTCTTTATTTGTGTGGGAGGCAGGCATGACTAGTCCCCGCTCCCATATATTATGCATTATGATGGTGGAGGCAGCTGTACAGGAGGCCTGGGACTTTCTCACGTGCGGGGTGAAGATTATCTCTGTACAAGTCTGCCCGGGGCTGCGCTTAATGCTTTGACCTTGTCAAGGTCACGGGGACCTGACCCGAGGATTTAAACCAGATTCCCGCACATCAAAGCCCTGACACCACTTCTGAGCCCTCCTTATCTGCCCCACATAGATCTGTGCAAGCAGAGGCCTAAAACAAAAATATGTCTTTATTATCGCTGCTAAACTTTCTCGCTTATTCTCTTAACCGAATCCAGGCTGCCAAAACAGAGCCTGTGACATGAGGGTCGATGTTATCAGCTGCAGAGCTGGGACAAGGTCCTCCAGCACCCAAGGCTGAGACACCAAAGTGCGCCCCTCCCTCTCTCCCACCCCAGCCGTCACACACTGATTGCTATTACACTAAGAGGTGCCCCAGGGCCCCAAACACCTCAATCTCTAGTTATCCAGCTTGCAGTGACTGCCATGTATCCCCTTTCCTTATTTCTTTCTGCTTCAAACACAATTAGGAATGACAGCTGAATGAATTGTGCGCCCCCTCCTACACTGCGCCCTGAGGCTGGAGCCTCTCCAGCCTATGCCTCGGCCCGGCCCTGATCAGCTGGCAGGGGTCTGTACAGAACGGGGTGATGGCGGGATGGGCCCAGCAGTGTCTCTGGACTGGCCACACAATCGCCGCCACATCCACCGCCACCATTTCTTGTAAATTCACACTTATAAAACAAAATATAGAAAATGCCCTTCTTCAGGAACCCAACAAAAACAGTTTTGTAAAGTGTGAGAAGCAATGGGTCACTTCCTTTCACGGGAGGCTTCTAAAATGTTTATACATTCTCTAATCTGGGCTGTGGAGTTAAAGTGAGTTGGAGTCATGGAGTTGGAGCAAATTTTGAGTACCTGGAGTCAGAGTTGGAAAAAAATGCACTGACTACTAGTATATTTAAACTGTAATTACAGAGTACCCAGCATGCTCATGGTGAACCACAACTCATTAGAGTGTGTAAGGGATTACAATGGACCAGAAAGCCCTCTTACTAAAATGCTATGGAAAACAAAAGTTTGCTTTCTTAAAACAGAAAGAATTTGCGATGATTCAGGTTGGAGTGAGCTTGAGATGTCTCCCAGTGCATCACTGCTGAAATATGCAAATTAACCATTGTTGTCCCCAGAAGCTAAACACACCTCCAAATCCACTGAATTAATTATTATTATTTTTGTGTTTCTGTATATTTAACAAGCTGACACATCATTGCATTCCAGCGGATCTGGAGGTGTGTTTAGCTTCCAAGGACAACAATGGGTGATTTGCATATTTCAGCAGTGATGCACTGGGAGACATAGATTTCCTTGAACTGTAATTAATAGAGAAAATATGGGAAAATGTTATAATAAATCACTTATATATAAAGTAATAGCAGTGCTTAGTCCACAAAAATGAAACAAATCAATGAAAAACAAGTTATTTGTGCTGCTGCAAAATAAAGCAGACACCATTATTTTTAGAGTCAGAGAAATACGTATCGGATAAATAACATCTATGCTGTAAGAATGAAGCCTGATGTGTAGCCGTGTCACTAATAGAGATGGTGAATGAGATGGAAATTATTCTGCGTTGATGCAGGTTTATGCAAATTTTGAATGCAAATGTATGCACTCCATTTGCTTATGAAATCAATTCATTTGATATGCTGTTAAATTTTGGGGTTAGTGACTACAAATTAAGTTACGTAGTCCTATACTCTACATATGCACTCTCCACAGAGCTGCAGGGAATCCACTGAGAATGTTGTGCACATTGAACACAGAGGTGTTGTCTGTCACCCATAAACCTGGTTCAGATTGTACATGAAGAATGTGTAATAGAGGAAGAATCTCCTCATTCCCCTGCAGAGTACCTGCACATCACTCTTACATGTACCCACAGTTACATTGCTTAGGGTCTGATCCATGTTCAGATTGTACATGAAGAATGTGTAATAGAGGAAGAAACCCCTCATTCCCCTGCAGAGTACCTGTACATCACTCTTACATGTACCCACAGTTACATTGCCTAGGGCCTGATCCATGTTCAGATTGTGCATGCAGAATGTGTAATAGAGGAGGAATCCCCTCATTCACCTGCAGAGTACCTGCACATCACTCTTACATGTACCCACAGTTACATTGCCTAGGGCCTGAAAGATGTTCAGATTGTACATGAAGAATGTGTAATAGAGGAAGAATCTCCTCACTCCCCTGCAGAGAACCTGCACATCACTCTTACATGTACCCACAGTTATATTGCCTAGGGCCTGATCCATGTTCAGATTGTACATGAAGAATGTGTAATAGCAGAAGAATCCCCTCATTCACCTGCAGAGTACCTGCACATCACTCTTACATGTACCCACAGTTACATTGCCTAGGGCCTGATCCATGTTCAGATTGTGCATGCAGAATGTGTAATAGAGGAGGAATCCCCTCATTCACCTGCAGAGTACCTGCACATCACTCTTACATGTACCCACAGTTACATTGCCTAGGGCCTGATCCATGTTCAGATTGTGCATGAAGAATGTGTAATAGAGGAAGAATCCCCTCATTCCCCTGCAGAGTACCTGCACATCACTCTTACATCTTTCCACAGTTAGATTAACTAGGGCCTGATCAATATATTATTTGTTCCTTTCTGTAACCTCTGCAAGTACTCTTACCAAGGACAAGTTTTGATTTCTATTTAACAGTTACTCTACAGCAGTATCCTAAGTTTGGTTAAAATGAATCTCTGGTGTACATAAAACAATACAGAGGTACAATAAAAAGTTAGCGTGCCAACACAACAGTATGTTTAATAAGATTCACTGGAAACCCCGTATCAGCTGGGCTCCGGTGCATAGATCTGCCCCCTTGCAGAAAATGGCCCTGGCATTTTCTATCAGATATAGAAAAAGTAGAGGACGTTTTCTGCAAGGTGGCAAGGCTACATGCTGGAACCCACCAGATATGGGACTCCGGTGAATCTTATTATACAGACAACATACTGGTACAATCACGTTGTCAATGACATGGACTGATGGCTGACAGAACGGAGTGTCAGCTTCCTGGCCAGGAGCTTTTTATTCCCAAAAGCAGTTGCCATCTTAACCGGTTCAGCGCCGCGGTCCGAAAATCTCATGCATCCGAGCAACGTTCACCTCCCATTCATTCGCCTATAACTTTATTGCTACTTATCACAATGAATTGATCTATAGCTCGTTTTTTCCGCCACCAATTAGGCTTTCTGTGGGTGATACATTTTGCTAAGAGCCACTTTACTGTAAATGCATTTTAACAGGAAGAATAAGAAAAAAACGGAAGAAATTCATTATTTCTCAGTTTTTGGCCATTATAGTTTGAAATTAATATACGCTACCGTAATTAAAACGCATGTATTTTATTTGCCCATCTGTCCCGCTTATTATACCATTTAAACGATGTCCCTATCACAATTTATGGTGCCGATATTTCATTTAGAAATAAAGGTGCATTTTTTCAATTTGCGTCCATCACTATTTATAAGCTTATAATTTTAAATAATATAATAACATATTCTCTTGACATGCATATTTAAAAAGTTCAGACCCTTGGGTAACTATTTATGTTGTTGTTTTTTTTTTTTTAATTGTTGTTTTTTTTTTTTTTTAAATAAAAAAAGTGTATGTGGGTAATTTTTGGTGTGGGAGGGAAACTGCTAATTTTAAATGTAAAATAATGTTTTTTTTTTATCAAAAATGTATGTGGGTGCAGTTTACTATTTGGCCACAAGATGGCCACAGTGAAAAAAGTCCTAGATGCGAACCAGCTCGCATCTAGGAACTAAAATGCTGAGGAGTTGTTTCCTGGGGGCAGAAATACCGCGCTCTCTGGAGAGAAAGCGTCGGTATTTCTGCGGGGAAGTTAGATCGGTGAATGGGAATTATATTCCCATTCACTGATCGGGGGGCTAGCGGCGGGCAGCGGGAGCGCGCGCGGGGGCGCGCCCGATCGCGCGCACGAGCCGGCGGCAGCACCAGTGCCTATCTGGACGAGGAAGCTCGTCCAGATAGGCCGAACTGGTTAATATAGCTTTAGAATTCCTAAGCTTTGGCAGTGACTGATGAGATGCCTTTTATGGAGCTGGGAAAAAAGGGCGCATGCCGCTAGTGGACAAAAAGGGCGCCGCCATTCACTCCCATAATAAATAGCGTTTAATGGGCGCCGAGTAGGAAAAAAGGGCGCCGGAGCTAAATAAAGTTTATAAACGGCGCCAGGAGCTAAATAAAGTTTACAAACGGCGCCCGGCGATGTTTAATGATTTATAACTGAACTTGTGGTGATTTACGTTTATAAAATGCACCCGTGCCGAATAACGTTTATGAAAATAATAAACATATTTATCTTATTTAAATAATTAAAACATTATTTAAAGTTTTATCTCTTACTGTTTGTAAAACATTATTATTCACAAAATAAAGCGATCAGTACGTAACGTAAATTGCAAAATTTTTTTTGAATCCACAATTAGTAAAACATTATTATCCACATAATAAAGGGGGGTCTTAGGTTTAGGCACCAACAGGGGGGTCTTAGGTTTAGGCACCAATAGGGGGGTCTAGGGGTTAGGGGTAGGTACAGGGAGGGGTACTTAGGCAACAACAGGGGGGGGGGTCTTAGGTTTAGGCACTAACAGGGGGGTCTTAGGTTTAGGCACCAACAGGGGGGTTTTAGGTTTAGGCATTAACAGGGGGGTCTTAGGTTTAGGCACCAACAGGGGGGTCCTAGGTTTAGGCACCAAGAGGGGGGTCTAGGGGTTAGGGGTAGGTACAGGGAGGGTTACTTAGGCACCAACAGGGGGGGTCTTAGGTTTAGGCACCAACAGGGGGGTCTTAGGTTTAGGCACCAACAGGGGGGTCTTAGGTTTAGGCACCAACAGGGGGGTCTTAGGTTTAGGCACCAACAGGGGGGTCTTAGGTTTAGGCACCAACAGGGGGGTCTTAGGTTTAGGCACCAACAGGGGGGTCTTAGGTTTAGGCACCAACAGGGGGGTCTTAGGTTTAGGCACCAATAGGGGGGTCTAGGGGTTAGGGGTAGGTACAGGGAGGGGTACTTAGGCAACAACAGGGGGGGGGGTCTTAGGTTTAGGCACTAACAGGGGGGTCTTAGGTTTAGGCACCAACAGGGGGGTTTTAGGTTTAGGCATTAACAGGGGGGTCTTAGGTTTAGGCACCAACAGGGGGGTCCTAGGTTTAGGCACCAAGAGGGGGGTCTAGGGGTTAGGGGTAGGTACAGGGAGGGTTACTTAGGCACCAACAGGGGGGGTCTTAGGTTTAGGCACCAACAGGGGGGTCTTAGGTTTAGGCACCAACAGGGGGGTCTTAGGTTTAGGCACCAACAGGGGGGTCTTAGGTTTAGGCACCAACAGGGGGGTCTTAGGTTTAGGCACCAACAGGGGGGTCTTAGGTTTAGGCACCAACAGGGGGGTCTTAGGTTTAGGCACCAACAGGGGGGTCTTAGGTTTAGGCACCAACAGGGGGGTCTTAGGTTTAGGCACCAACAGGGGAGTCTAGGGGTTAGGGATAGGTACAGGTAGGGTTCTGTGTAAGAGTAGGCTTAGGTATAGTTTTAGTAAAATTTTAGTAATAATTACTAATGTATTACAACATTTATTACGAACGTAGTTATATTTATATCATCTTTATAAACAATATTTTCAAATTTTATTATAACAACAAACCATAAATGACGGTTATTCACAATAATATACAATTATAACAATTAAACATATATTATTGGTTTTTTTATAAACGTAATTATAAGTTTAACTTTTGAAACAGGGAAGATTAACGTTTTCACAATTTCCGATTTCATAAACATTATTTAATGATTTATAATTTTGTTAAACATTATTTGTAAACGAAATATAGCACACTATATTTATAAACCCTATTAATGATTAATTATTATTTAGAGTTTACACCCCGCGCCCTTTTTGTCCAGGCGCCCTTTTTGTACGTACGCGCCTTTTATATTACATACTTTCGAATAAATTGTTATATTGAAATTAGTGGAGTGGCAGTCAGTGGAATCATAAACCGAGGAGTCGGAGTTGGACGGAGTACTGACTCCACAGCACTGGCCCTAATCATATCCCGTCTGAACTACTGTAACACCCTATTCTGCAGTCCACCAAAAACCAGACTGGCACCTCTATTTTATGAGATGAGAATTTGGAAACGGATCACAGCTCGGTTTCCATTAGTTTCACGGTACCTATAAGGCCAGTTGTAGATGTTTTACTGCCTTAGGCAAACTTGTGAGGATGCCCCCCAATTTGGAATGATCACATAGCACCCAACAATTTACTCTGCTTTATTTAATATTCTCAGTCAGCAAGGGAGCATATGCAACAACTTGAGACATGACATGCTGCAGCTCAACACAATAGCACACTGGCTGGCTGCGAGACAAACAAACTGCTCACCCTAACCCTGCTCACCAGGCCGCCCTCCATTCCTCCCCAGTCAGGACAGTGCCACCTCCTCCTTTCTGCTGTGCAAGTCAAATGAAACACTGCTGCTCTCCTGCCTCCCTCTCCTCACTCACTGTCAGACTCCTCACACAGCACGACAAGCTGCTTTTCCCAAATGATGCTCTCCTGCCTCCCCCTCCTCACTTACTGTCAGACTCCTCACACAGCACAACAAGCTGCTTTTCCCCAATGATGCTATCCTGCCTCCCCCCTCCTTACTCACTGTCAGCTCCTCACACAGCACAACAAGCTGCTTTTCCCCAATGATGCTCTCCTGCCTCTCCCCTCCTCACTCACTGTCAGCTCCTCACACAGCACAACAAGCTGCTTTTCCCCAATGATGCTCTCCTGCCTCCCTCTCCTATCGTTTCTCCACCTACTCTGACTGCATGCTGTTAGTATAAACACACTACAAACATGCTGCCCCTGTAATCTCCACACCTGAGGCAAGTGTTTCACCTTGCTTCATGAGAGAACCGGCTTTGGGTAAGTTGCATTTGACGATTCACTAGCGATTGGAATCAGACAGCAAATTGCTGATTGTGAAAATGGGCCCTTGCACTATCAGCGCAGATGTGGGGCTCGACTACATAATTGTCGGTGCCCTATTCATTTTACACACCGCCGCTGCTATCTGTCTCTCCGCCGCTTTCGGCTCCTCCACCGTTATCTGCACTGTTCTGCTATATCCAGCACCAGTAGGCACAGGGCCCCACTATAGACACAATTAACGTTGTCGCCTATACGATGCACAAATTACCAGGCCACTGCCAGGACTCAAATCCGCTGCTTTGACTGGAGTTCCCTTTTAAAGCGGTTCTGGGCTGTGCAGGAGGAGAGTAGTTATTAGCATTTGAAATACTTCACATTCTTTCTGAAATTGAGGCTAAAGTAATCGATCCAGAAATAGACGCGTCTGCCGCTCGCCCTCGCGCCCTGCTTAAAAGTAATCCATAAATAAAAAGGGAATAAATAAAAGTGATGTCTGGAGCGCCATCATTAGCGCCGCCGCCATCCATAGCGGAATAGTTCTGTAGCCCCGCGATGTACGGCGAGGTCGCCAGCCTGAATACCGATTTCATCGCCGCGCTATTATTCCTGTGCCAGGCCTTTACCGCGCTTCATCTTCAATAGACCCCTCCGCATCTTTATGTTAAACAAAGGAGACGGAGTCACATCTCCCTCGCATACGCATAATGCGCAAGACGGGCGGAACAATGGGGGTCTTCAAACGGCGTCTGACGAGGGGCCCCGCGCGCTGATCCCGTGAATGGCGCGCCGAGGACGGTGCTGCCGCGCCTTGAAGTCTTAAAGGGAGCTGAGCCTCTGATGTGCGGACATTCTGAGCCTTCCCGACGCGCGCAGACTTACTCATCTCATATCAAACGCGGCCTTCTTCTCCTTCTATCCTCGCCGACTTTACAGGCGCCCGACAAACTTGCTAACTTTTCTGCGGTGACATTTTAACTTTAAATTTAATATACGTGGGCATTTAACGAGTGGAGAAACAAGTAGAAAATGGACGTGCAGAGAATCATTAGCGACTTCAGCGCCACAGCGAACCCCGCATAGCATTTCTGCGAAGGGAAAATTACACTATTCATGGAAGAAACTTTATTATCTCATTTCAGCATTTGCAGCACTTTACAGAGTACATAGTCATGTCACTGACTGTCCTCAGAGGAGCTCACAATCTAATCCTACCATAGTCATATTCTAATGTCCTACCATATTATTATTATGTATTTATATAGCACTGACATCTTCTCCAGCACATTACAGAGTACATAGTCATGTCACTGACTGTCCTCAGAGGAGCTCACACTCTAATCCTACCATAGTCATAGTCTAATGTCTTACCATATTATTATTATGTATTTATATAGCACTGACATCTTCTGCAGCACATTACAGAGTACATAGTCATGTCACTGACTGTCCTCAGAGGAGCTCACAATCTAATCCCTACCATAGTCATAGTCTAATGTCCCACCATATTATTATGTACTTACATAGCAGTGACATCTTCTGCAGCACATTACAGAGTACATAGTCATGTCACTGACTGTCCTCAGAGGTGCTCACACTCTAATCCCTACCATAGTCATAGTCTAATGTCCCACCATATTATTATGTACTTACATAGCAGTGACATCTTCTGCAGCACATTACAGAGTACATAGTCATGTCACTGACTGTCCTCAGAGGTGCTCACAATCTAATCCTACCATAGTCATAGTCTAATGTCCCACCATATTATTATTATGTATTTATATAGCACTGGCATCTTCTGCAGCACATTACAGAGTACATAGTCATGTCACTGACTGTCCTCAGAGGAGCTCACAATATAATCCTACCATAGTCATAGCCTAATGTCTTACCATATTATTATTATGTATTTATATAGCACTGGCATCTTCTGCAGCACATTACAGAGTACATAGTCATGTCACTGACTGTCCTCAGAGGAGCTCACACTCTAATCCTACCATATTGTCTAATCTCCTACCATATTATTATTATGTATTTATATAGCACTGGCATCTTCTGCAGCACATTACAGAGTACATAGTCATGTCACTGACTGTCCTCAGAGGTGCTCACACTCTAATCCTACCATATTGTCTAATCTCCTACCATATTATTATTATGTATTTATATAGCACTGGCATCTTCTGCAGCACTTTACAGAGTACATAGTCATGTTACTGACTGTCCTCAGAGGAGCTCACAATCTAATCCTACCATAGTCATAGTCTAATGTCCTACCATATTATTATTATGTACTTATATAGCACTGACATCTTCTGCAGCACTTTACAGAGTACATAGTCATGTCACTGACTGTCCTCAGAGGAGCTCACACTCTAATCCTACCATAGTCATAGTGTAATGTCCTACCATATTATTATTATGTATTTACATAGCAGTGACATCTTCTGCAGCACATTACAGAGTACATAGTCATGTCACTGACTGTCCTCAGAGGAGCTCACACTTTAATCCTACCATAGTCATAGTGTAATGTCCTACCATATTATTATTGTGTATTACCACTAAATATCTAGGCGCTTTATAAACACATTAAAATAATAATTTACATAGCACGGGCATTTTCGCAGATGTTAAGGTCTATACCTATGACACATTTTTCGGATTTTTTTTTTGTGATTTTTTTTTACGCGACGAGTGACTGTTTTTGGGTAGTTTGCAAACGTGTATATGTTTGCACAATCAAACGGTTGTCTTACTTGACAAATGACTATCATGCCCATCATAGTGGTACCACGATCGTATAATTCATGTCTGGGCAGCACGGTGGCGTAGAGGTTTGCGCCCTCGCCTTGCAGTGCTGGATTCCCGGTTTGAATTCCAGCCAGGGCACTATCTGCAAGGAGTTTGTATGTTCTCCCTGTGTCTGCATGGGTTTCCTCCCAGATCCCAAAACCACACAGATATGTTAATTGGCTTCCCCCTAAAGAGTGGCCCTAGACTGTGATACATACACTACACAATATATACATAGACATAGGACTATGGTAGGGACTAGATTGTGAGCCCCTCTGAGGGACAGTTAGTGACAAGACAATATACTCTGTACAGCGCTGCGTAATATGTTGGCGCTATATAAATACATAAATAAAATGTATGTTGAGTGTCCCCGCAGTAGTAGAAGATGGATCGGGGACGCGCTCGTTCGTCAGGCCGCTGTAGGTTCCCCATTCCACCTTCTGGTGGTCACATCTCTGGATGCAGGTGGAGGATCCAATCAGGGCCGGGCCGAGGCATAGGCTGGAGAGGCTCCAGCCTCAGGGCGCAGTGTAGGAGGGGGCGCACAATTCATTCAGTTGTCATTCTTAATTGTGTATGAAGCAGAGAGAAATAAGAAAATGGGATACATAGCAGTGACTGCAAGCCAGATAACAAGATATTAAGGTGTTGGGGAGGTTGTGGGCCCTGTAGCCCTCTTAGTCTAATAGCAATCAGTGTGTGACGGCTGGGGTGGGAGGGATGGAGGGGCACACTTTGGTGTCTCAGCCTTGGGTGCTGGAGGACCTTGTCCCTGCTCTGGATCCAATCTAGCTTTGTGATGCATTCTGGGGGATCAGACAGCTGCACCCTCATACATAAAGTATAGCCGTCCATTAATGTAAGGATCACCACAACTGCAGAGCTGACATTCTTGTAGTCACGCATGTTAAAACAGAAGAATAAAAACCTCAATATTATACTTTGTGTAAGGTCCTCATCTGTGGGCAGAGCTGGTGGAGGAAACAGGATCCCCCTCTTCACTTAATCTCTTTCACCCAACAAGATAAATAACAGCCATTACTTATCTGCACACAGCTGCTGACCTGTCATTTACCCGCACTGAAGTAATGACTGTTAGAAGCCAGCCAACCTCTGTGACCCCGAAATAAATTTGCCTTATGGATTTCTGTGCAAGTATGGCTTTTTCTATCAGTGGCCTGCCATTAACTCCCCCCCCCCCCCCCCCCCCACACACACACACACACACACACACACCACCACCACACACACACACACACAGCTCCCACCAACAACAACATTCAAGGCAAAATTTGCATTTTTCCCACTTATACTCCAAATTACTTGTGAGGCTTCCCTTACATGTACAGCCCCCACTACCATGTGTCGCCCATGTACAGCCCCCCCCCCATTCCATGTGCAGCAGCCCCCGTCCCATCCCATGTGCAGCCCCCTCTTCCATGTGTTACATCCATGTGCAGCAGCCTTCCTCCCATTCCATGTGCAGCCCCCTCTTCCATGTGTTACATCCATGTGCAGCAGCCTTCCTCCCATTCCATGTGCAGCCTCCTCTTCCATGTGTATCATCCATGTACAGCAGCCCCCTCCCATTCCATGTGCAGCCTCCTCTTCCATGTGTATCATCCATGTACAGCAGCCTCCCTCTCATTCCATGTGCAGCCCCCTCTTCCATGTGTATCATCCATGTACAGCAGCCCCCCTCCCATTCCATGTGCAGCCCCCTCTCCCATGTGTATCATCCATGTACAGCAGCTCCTCCCATTCCATGTGCAGCCCCCTCTTCCATGTGTAACATCCATGTACAGCAACCCCCTCCCATTCCATGTGCAGCCCCCTCTTCCATGTGTATCATCCATGTACAGCAGCCCCCTCCCATTCCATGTGCAGCCCCCTCTTCCATGTGTATCATCCATGTACAGCAGCCCCCTCCCATTCCATGTGCCGCCCCCTCTTCCATGTGTAACATCCATGTGCAGCAGCCTTGCTCCCATTCCATGTGCAGCCCCCTCTTCCATGTGTATAATCCATGTACAGCAGCCCCTCCCATTCCATGTACAGCCCCTCTTCTATGTGTAACATCCATGTACATCAGCCCCCCTCCCATTCCATGTGCAGCCCCCTCTTCCCTAACCTTAACCGATAAATGAAACCAGCTCTACCCTATAACCCAACCCTCCTAAATGCCGCACTATCCAGTGTCCGGCTATAACCATGGGGAATCAGCTATATCTGTTTTCCTCTAGGTACTGCGGTCGCGCTGCGATTTCTTATGTGCCTGTCGGACTTGATTACAACAAGACATGTGACATGCTGCCACAAATGCGCAAAAAAATGCAGCAAAACAATATGTGCGATTGTGTGAGCAAGGATATTACACTAAAGGTGGCCACTAATGGTCCAATTTCTTGTGAAAAATCATTTGAGCGATTAGAAATTCTGAAAGTGAAATCGTTCACTACACCATCAACGAACCAATCTTTGCTTCCTATCTATCACGACCAACAAGAAATTCAAAATTTGGTTTGATAAAAATCCAATTGGACGACTATTTTTATAATCATTCATAATCGATTGTGCCCATCAACGGAGATTAATTGCAACCAATCCGATCAGAATTGCTGATCGCTCAAACGATTTTTTGCTAGAAATTGGACCGTTAGTGGCCACCTTCATGCAAACCTTCTCAAGCAATTCCCATCAGTGCAGTCGCACGTAGCGTTCTGCGACCTGCAAGCGACCGAAGTCGTCCCGCAGAACGCTACTAATGGAAAACAGCCCTTCAGCGCTCAGGGATGAGAGATTCTCTGCAGGAAGCTGATCCCCGACACCTGTGTATCTAAAACATCTGAAGACATCTATAGATTGCCTTTAACTTCCTGGCCTCCCTGCCGCTCAGCGCCGTGCTGCCCCCCTCCCCTCCCCCAGGGACCGCTCAGGGAGCCGGTGAGCGGAGTCAATATGTTTATCCAGCTAATTAAAGTTTATTCAGTGCAGGGAGGAGAGGTGATTTGTGCGGCATTGGATTGCAGCTGATGTGTAATGATCAGACGGTAATGACTCACACTTCAGACCATCATCTATATTTATCTCCGCTAAATTTATCACCAAAAGCGCTGAGCGGCGGCGGGCGCAGCAGACCGGGGGCCGCACGAGTCACCGAGCATGTCCGAGACCCCCCTCCATCCACAGCCGGCATAGAGAACCGTGAGGATAAGTGACATAGACAGGATCAGGGGGGGAGGCATAAAAGTATAAGGCCCCATTCACACTTGCGGTTCGAGTCCGCAAGTGTCCGGGGTCCGGGGGCCGCAAAGAGAGCGTACGGGTCTCTGCGGTGGCCACAAGTTGCGGATCCGGAATGTATCAGTTCTGGATACAATAAAGTAGCCGGAACTAGATACATTACAGTGCCAGAAAGGCACTGCAAGCATGGGGGATACCGGCGTGTAGTCCGGGCCCCCCAAGTGGCATAGGACCGGTGCTGGAAGCATCCGGTCCTATTGCCAGTGTGATGAGAAACATCCATTTCTCATTGCACAGCATGGGCCGCATGTTCGGGTCAGGATCCGGCCCGGGTCCACAGCCGCACGGGGACATACGGCAAAAATGTAGCAAGTTGGAAAAAAGCCGGACCGTCCCGGAGCTGCGTTCCCGGATCGGATCCGGGCGGTCGCACAAGTGTGAATGGATACATTGATTAACAATGTATCCGTTCACCATCCGCTGTGTACGGAGCATTCCGGGTCCGGGGAAGCCGGACCTGGAACGCTAATGTGAACCGGGCCTAAATCAGCTTAGAAGAATGGGTGTTACAGTGGACCTGAACTCTTGCACAGGACAGAAGGATAACAGATAAATGTAAAGATGTACAGAGGCGCCACACGGATAAAATATGCTAAAATCGTTTAAAACGTTCAGGAGGCGGTGGTGGACTAGCCACTCCAAAACAGACACGACACTGTCGATTGAGGTAGTCACAATTTATTCACATACTCCTAGAAAACACTGGCGTCACGTCTTGCGGGTATATTCCCGCTTCTTCAGGAAATAACAAATAGGAGTACACCCAGTACAGTCTCAAGGTCAGAGGCGCTTATCGTCTGTACTGTACTGTGTGTACTCCTATTTATAACATAGAGAAATGCACATGTACATTGGGGGGAGGGGACAGCGGTCGGTGATAGTGAGGCGACATCAGGAGGTCGGTTGCTGAAAGATTTCATGCTGAAGTTGATTGGGAATCAGAATTCAGTTTACGGCAACCAAGAGAGTTGATCAGAGATCTGTCTAGTGGTCAATTGGCTACCAACATTTTTAAATGTATGGGTACCCTTACAGGCACACTTCAAACTAACCCTAAACTTCCTATAATGGAATGACTTTGAGGTACTGGTATTGCTCAGCGGCAGAGATCAGAGGACCCCCATGGCTGCTTGCTGAGTACAAACACATGTCTGAGCCCTTCTCCACACCTTAGATGTGACATTATTATTATTATTACCATATTTATATATCGCCAACATTTGCCACAGCGCTGTACAGAGTACTGTATATTGTCTTGTCACTAACTGTCCCTCGAACGGGCTCACAATCTAGTCCCTACCTTATAGTCATATGCGTCTTTGTATGTATCGTGTAGTGATCGAAATTTTTAGGGGGCAATTTTTAGGGTAAAGCCAATTAACGTATGTGTATTTTTGGGATGTGGGAGGAAACCAGAGTGCCCAGAGGAAACCCACACAGACACGGGGAGAACATACAAACTCCAGGCAGATGTTGATCTGGCTGGGATTCGAACCGGGGACCCAGCACTGCAAGGCGAGAGCGCTAACCACAACGCCACCGTGCTACCCAGCAGATATATATATATAATTTCCTTACATATGTGTGATCTGTCTATCAGTCTTATGATTGCTATAATATACAGAACCTGACTTTCCTAGACTTGTGTTTAAGATCAAAGATTAAATCACACCTGAAGTAAGAGGTATACGGAGGCTGCCATATTTATTTCCTTATAAAGAATACCAGTTGCCTGGCAGCCCTGCTGATCTCTCTGGCTGCATTAGCGTCTGAATCACACCAGAAACAAGCATGTGGCTAATCCACTTATGTGATCTGCATTCTTATCTCAGGTCTGTGGCTAAAAGTATTACAGGCAGAGACTCAGCAGGATAGCCAGGCAATCTGCATTGTTTAAAGCAGGAGGATTAGCCATACTATGCCAGGGGAAAAAAACACACATATAAGTAGATAAATACTTGACCTACTTACATAACACATGGATTGTACTGTCCACGTTTTGATTTCAGTGAATGTTATATAGTAAATGACGAGAATTCTGTTCCTGGTGGGGGCCATGTCTTTTGCCCACAGTTTAGGCTAACTAGTGATGTCATTTCTGCCCTTTACTTTTTTTTCTTTTCTCCTCCAATCGCCGAGTCACCTCAGACGTGCTTGTAAACACAAGTGAGCAGAGGATCGTATTTCAGCTAGGCAGGGAAATAAAGGGAAGAGGAGTAATATATTATAGATAAAAAGAACCCTCAGCAGGCAACTGTTTGGCAATGGCAATTAAAGGGCCAGTGCTCCTTAAAGAGAAACTCTGACCAAGAATTGAACTTTATCCCAATCAGTAGCTGATACCCCCTTTTACATGAGAAATCTATTCCTTTACACAAACAGACCACCAGGGGGCGCTGTATGACTGATAGTGTGGTGAAACCCCTCCCACAAGAAGCTCTGAGTACCGTGGTACTCCTGGCAGTTTCCTGTCTGTGAACCTTGTTGCATTGTGGGAAATAGCTGTTTACAGCTGTTTCCAACTGCCAAAAAAGCATGCAGCAGCTACATCACCTGCCCGCAGTAAAAATGTCACCATGTAATAAATGTCAGAATGTAAGTCTGGGATTCAAAAGATTTTACAATAGGCAAACACTGACTAAATCATTTATACATAATTATTGTAAAAAGGAAGCACTTTTTTTATTACATTATTTTCACTGGAGTTCCTCTTTAAGTGTGTGATAACTCCAAACCGTAAACGCAGAAAAAGTTTTGAATGCAGGATTAGCATCTTTATCACTTAATACACTCAGACCAGTTGCTGTTGAAATTTTATTTTTATGGTGACAATCCCACTTTAAAAGGAAATAACTATGGCAGCCTGCATGAATCTGTGATCTTCTACACAGGTCTAGGTGAAGTCAGGCTCCATTGGCTGTTAGGTGGAATGACAGAAAGGCCTGCAGGACTGAATCTTCCCCTCTGCTGTCTATTTGACAGATTTTCTGCCTCCCTGATTGTGAATTCAGGACGCCTGCCGAGAAGCAATTCCAGACTCAGCAGTCTAAGAGAGAGAGAGAGCCCGGCTACCCGATAAATTCACATATATAAATATATATATATATATATATATATAGAGAGAGAGAGAGAGAGGGGGGGGGGGGGGGAGAGCGGAGACACAGAGGTCTGCAGCGCAACAGCCACAATTATCCCCCAGCCACTTCCTGAGACGCTGCAAGAGGTTCCGTCTCACTGCAATCTCACCTTCTAACGTTTCACACGTCCGGGGATGGGGAGGTGCGGACAGGCACTGCGCTTATAATAAACACGGCTCACGAGGCGTCAGATACACCTGCGGCGGAATAACATTTCAGAAAGTGATTTAGGGCTACAGTATAGCGCCGTGAGGCGACAACGCACACGTTACAGAGGAACTTAAAGTGGATCCGAGATAAACTTTTACTCATTGCATAATTGTGTTCCTTTCATATAGTTTATAGGGCATTCCTCAAGCCAAATACTTTTTTTGTTTTGTTTTAATACTCTAATTCCCTATAAACTAAACAAGCCACGCCCACAGCTTTTCACAGTGCCTTGGCATTTTCAGACAGTATGGGAACTCAGTCTGGGCAGGAGGAGGGGGAGGTGTTACTAGCCATTGATTTCAGAGGCAGAGGGGAGGAGGGAGGAGGAGAGGGGACTGAATGTACACACAGGCAAGCTGATAGCATCTCCAGCCCTCAGCCTGTGACAATGCGACAAACAGAACATGGCTGCCCTCATTGTATCACAGGAATAAATAATCATATTCTGTTGAAGCTGTTTGCAGATAGATATGCTCTAAACTTTATTTATTTATTTATTGTATTTATAAAGCGCCAACATGTTACGCAGTGCTGATAACTTTAGATAACATATATAGACAAGTTACTTGTTATAGTTTGTTTTTCATCTCGGATACGCTTTAAGCAAAAGATTGTAGTGGGTAAGGGTGTCAATAATGACACAGATCAAGAAATGATTGATATTCACCATGTAATTTGTTCATCTTCTTAGCTCCACCATGAGCTTGCTAGTGATCATCTTTACTACTGGCAAACAAGAAAAAAGACAGCACCCACTGCCATTATCAATAAACACACCCAGCATGGTGGCGTAGTGGTTGGCGCTCTCGCCTTGCAGCGCTGGGTCCCCGGTTTAAATCCCAGCCAGGGCACTATCTGCAAGGAGTTTGTATGCTCTCCCCGTGTCAGTGTGGGTTTCCCCCGGGCACTCTGGTTTTCTCTCACATCCCAAAAACATAGATAAAAGTAATTTGGCTTCCCCTAAATTGTCCCTAGACTATGATACATACACTACACGATACATACAGACATATGACTATGGGGGGACTAGATTATGAGCCCCTCTGAGGGACAAGACGATATACTCTGCACAGTGCTGCGAAAAATGTTGGTGCTATATAAATACTTATTAGTAATAATTAATATCACCCCCCCCCCCCATCCCAAACAAACAATGAAGTAGGTTAAAAGGTTGTTATTTTTGAAAAAATAAAAAAAAGTATATATATACACACAGAGGGAGATACTGTGTAATTGTCAGCTGGAAACAGCAGATATCTCCCACAATGCAATGAGGTTCAGAGACAGGAAACTGTCATGCCCATGGCCCTGACATCACACTGTGGGAGGGGTTTTACCACAATATCCCCCACACAGACATCCCTGACACACTATTTGAGAAAAGGTGAGCATTTGTCTTGGGAAAGGGGGTATGTGGGGAATAAGCAGCAGCTCAGCGGGACAGAAGCCGGGTCAGTATGAGATGCGGCTGCACGTCTCTGAGCTGTGAGCCGGCAGGAATGTGACAGCGGCCCCTCCGCTGATCCTGTTACCTGCAGAGGGGACACTAGATAGCCGGGATCCATAACAAGCCACACAGATGACTCTGCGCTTCCAAATGCCAAACGCTTCCCTTCCTATTGCCTGTAAATGTCACCAGCAGAGGCTCTTCACATATCAGCTGACAGAGGCACCATCCCTCAGAGCTGTATTTAAAGGAAATCTCCACTTTAAACTCCTTTCCTTCATCTGCCTCCTCCACATTCCCCAATACACCCGGCTCTAAGAACAAAGTTCCTCCGATTAGCAGGTCATTCCATCTCGGGGCCACTATCAGCACACAAACCTGACATTTACAAGCGCAAATGTTATCCTAAACAGCCACAGAGCTTATCTGCCTGCATGGAGGATCCTGGAAACTTATGTCAAATAATCCACTATTAAGTTACCTGGACAGGAACCCATCCATCAGTCACATCATGTACCACTGACCTGCTGTGCTACAGGCTGCAATCAACTTAGCAAAATTCACTCTGTGCTGCCTCCCTTTCCTCTTCAAATCTGAAAAGCCTGACAACACAATCCCAGCAAGAGAAGCATCAGCCCCTCCCACACACTGAAGCACTCGGTAAAAGATTAGACACATTGTAGCTAGTTTACTATCAGTTCAGATACAGAGTAACATCTTATACTATACATACTGGAGACAGCAGAGATCAGCACACACTGCAGCTAGTTCACTATCAGTACAGTCACAGAGTAACAGCTTATACTGTACATACTGGGGGTAGCAGAGATCAGCACACACTGCAGCTAGTTTACTATCGGTACAGGAACAGAGTAGCAGCTTATACTGTACATACTGGAGGTAGTAGAGACCAGCACACACTGCAGCTAGTTTACTATCAGTACAGGCACAGAGTAACAGCTTATACTGTACATACTGGAGGAAGCAGAGATCAGCACACACTGCAGCTAGTTTACTATCAGTACAGGCACAGAATAACCGCTTATACTGTACATACTGGGGGTAGCAGAGATCAGCACACGCTGCAGTTAGTTTACTATCACTACAGGCACAGAGTAACAGCTTATACTGTACATACTGGAGGTAGCAGAGATCAGCACACGCTGCCGCTAGTTTACAATCTGATAATCGTTACCTATACTGATAGTAAAGTACACACTCTGGGTGACATGTTTATTCCCTAAAATGGGAATAAAATCAATAGTACATTATATGGCATGATTATATCTCGCATTTTAAGCACTCATTGTAAGTATATGTACAATAACACTTTAAAACCCAACTTCAGATGGAAACATGTTCCGAGGCCTTTGCAGCGCTTAGAGTGAGAAGTTGCCACTGTCTCACCGCATAGACTCCAGAGCTGCAGTCTGCGATCTTCTCAGAGAACTGGGCCTGTGCCCCACCCCTACGGCCATGATGAGGTGGAGCCTGAGTACGTCAGCAGCCCCGCTTACACAACAGTCCAAATAAACCCTCTAGTTCAACTCCATCCTGTCAAATGCCCACTGTGTAGCGGTACAGTGCCCAAAGGGAACACCTGATTCCAGTATAGGGCATTCAAGAGACACTGCAGTGACATACTCTGCAGTACAATGCAGTCAATGATTCAGGATAGCCACTTGTATGGTAGTTGTCCTGGTTTCAGCATCAGAAACACTTCCTATAGATATATATTGCTGTATATTGTATTTAACTCCGCCCTTCCAGTGATGTCACAGCCTGGGCTGTTTAGCTATGCGGAATTCTCCTTCCAGGGCATTCTGGGAGATCAGGTACATTTTTTACTGGCTTTTGGAACTCTCAGTAGCCAAACACAGGACTAAAGATGTTACTGCCTCTTATACAATTTTAGACCGTAAATCAGGGAAAGTAAGAATTTACAAAGGGAAAACACTAACTAAATAGCTTATACCGGTAAATGAATCTTGTATATAAAAAAAGCAATTTTATTTATTACATTATTTTCACTACAGTTCTTTTTTATTTTTAAGACACATTTTTCAGAATTTTCAGTTTTACACCACTGCTGAAACGTTCAGCAGAACACTAGAGTTCCTCTTTAATATGAAGCCTACATCTGCAGCACCCAGACTACCGCAGGTCACATGCCCAGACATTTAGAATGGGGTTCCATTGCTCAGTATTATGTTAAGGTTCGGGGTAAGCGTTGATTGACAGTATTGCTGCCCCCTTACCAGCACTTTGTCTGATAGAAGTAGGAAGGTTACAGCTGGTTGAAGGTAGCCTTCTGGGTTGAATATATAGTACACTCCCATCCCCAACCCCCAGTGATGCATTTAAAGCACACCTGAACTGGCATGTCATATGATGAGATAAACCTAGGTACATATAGTGGGATGCAAAAGTTTGGGCAACCTTGTTAATCGTCATGATTTTCCTGTATAAATCGTTGGTTGTTACGTTAAAAAATGTCAGTTAAATATATGATATAGGAGACACACACAGTGATATCTGAGAAGTGAAATAAAGTTTATTGGATTTGCAGAAAGTGTGCAATAATTGTTTAAATAAAATTAGGCAGGTGCATACATTTGGGCACTGTTGTCATTTTATTGATTCCAAAACCTTTAGAACTAGTTATTGGAACTCTAATTGGCCTGGTAAACTCAGCGACCCCTGACCTGCATACCCAGGTGAATCCAGTTATGAGAAAGACTATTTAAGGGGGTCAATTGTAAGTTTCCCTCCTCTTTTAATTTTATCTGAAGAGTAGCAACATGGGGGTCTCAAAACAACTCTCAAACGCCTGAAGACAAAGACTGTTCACCATCATGGTTTAGGGGAAGGATACAGAAATCTGTCTCAGAGATTTCAGCTGTCTGTTTCCACAGTTAGGAACATATTGAGGAAATGGAAGGCTCAGTTTAAGTTAAGGCTCGAAGTGGCAGACCAAGAAAAATCTTGGATAGACAGAAGCGATGAATGGTAAGAACAGTCAGATTCAACCCACAGACCAGCGCCAAAGACCTACAACATCATCTTGCTGCAGATGGAGTCACTGTGCATCATTCATCCATTTGGTGCACTTTACACAAGGAGATGCTGTATGCAAGAGTGATGCAGAGGAAGCCTTTTCTACAAACAGAGCCGCTTGAGGTATGGTAAAGCACATTTGGACAAGCCAGCTTAATTTTGGAATAAGGTGCTATGGACTGATAAAACTAAAATTGAGTTATTTGGGCATAACAAGGGGAGTTATGCATGGAGGAAAAACAACACAGCATTCCAAGAAAAACACCTGCTACCTACTGTAAAATATGGTGGTGGTTCCATCATGCTGTGGGGCGGTGTGGCCAGTGCAGGGACTGGGAATCTTGTCAAAGTTGAGGGACGCATGGATTCCACTCAGTATCAGCTGATTGTGGAGACCAATGTCCAGGAATAAGTGACAAAGCTGAAGCTGTGACGGCACTGGATCTTTCAACAAGACAACAACCCTAAACACTGCTCAATATCCACTAAGGCATTCAGGCAGAGGAACAAGTACAACGATCTGGAATGGCCATCTCAGTCCGCAGACCTGAATATAATTGGAAATCTGTGGTGTGAGTTAAAGGAGAACTGTAGTGAGAGGTATATGAAGGCTGCCATATTGATTTCCTTTTAAGCAATACCAGTTACGTGGCAGCCCTGCTGAGCTATCTGCCTGCAGAATCACACCAGGAATGAGCATGCAGCTAATCTTGCCAGATGTGACAATAATGTCAGAAACCCCTTAACTGCTGCATGCTTGTTCAGGGTCTGTGGCTAAAAGTATTAGAGGCAGAGAATCAGCAGGGCAGCCAGGCAACTGGTATCGCTTAAAAGGAAATCAATATGGCAGCTTCCATATCCCTCTCACTTCGATGCTGTAATTTCTGCAAAAGGAGGATCTACCAAATGTTGATTACATTTCTTTTTTGTGGTGCCCAAATTTATGCACCTTCCTAATTTTGTTTAAACAATTATTGCACACTTTCTGTAAACCCAATAAACTTCATTTCACTTCTCAGATATCACTGTGTGTGTCTCCTATATGATATATTTAACTGACATTTTTTATCGTAACAACCAATGTTTTATACAGGAAAATCAAGACGATTAATAAGGTTGGCCAAACTTTTTCATCCCACTGTAAATAACTTATACCGGTAAATAAATCTTGTATTAAAAAAAAAAAAAACTTTATATTTACATTATTCTCACTACAGTTCCTTTTTTAAGACAAATTTTATTTTCAGTTTTACACCACTGCTGAAACGTTCAGCACAACACTAGAGTTCCTCTTTAATATGAAGCCTACATCTGCAGCACCTGTTGCCTTTAGTCAGACTACCGCAGGTCACGTGCTCAGACATTTAGAATGGGGTTCCACTGCTCAGTATTATGTTAAGTTTCGGGGTCAGCAGTACTGATTGACAGTATTGCTGCCCCCTTACCAGCACTTTGTCTGATAGAAGTAGGAAGGTTACAGCTGGTTGAAGGTAGCCTTCTTGGTTGAATATATAGTATAATCCATCCCCAACCCCCAGCATTTAAACCACACCTGAACTGGCATGTCATATGATGAGATAAACCTAGGTATATATAGTACTAGTCCTACTAAGAAAGTGTCTGAAGCCCATTTCTGTTTCCCAGTACAGCAAGCAAAAATTATGCTATTTTTTCAAATGAGCTTGTCAAATTCAGTCCAGTTACCTGAAAAATAAACAGAAGCCAAGAATTTTTTTCTGGCTGAAAAAAGGCTTGTGATAAGGTTTGAGTGCTGGGTAGTTTAAAGGGTCATGAATGTTAAGGTAGGGGTAGGGTTAGCTGCATTAGTCAGGGTTAGCAGGTCAAGCCAGCTTTCACACGTATCCCTGCGATTTTTAGCCACATTTTTCCGTGTGTTTGGTTCCAAATCTCTTTGTGTTTGATTGCATTTCTATGCGATTTTTCTTAATGCAACTTTTCTGCGGATACCAGTGAAGTTAAACCACTGGAGGATGAATATAATTAACTTCAAAATGACTTAAATTGATACGCAAAATTAAATATATGTCTATTGCACACAAAAAAGAAAACATGACTGCTCAGCTTTTTCTGCAAGAAAGTTGCATTCCCCCCAAAAAATTGCCCAACAACGCAATTCAAACGTGAGGTTAGTGACCTGCATTAGATGTGCAGGGCACACAAATTTGCAACATCATTTCCCTTATGTGTTGAAGGGGCCTAAGATGAAGCATTAGGGAGGTAGGTTAAAGGAAACATAATGCCCATTTACTTAGGTGGGGCTTCTTCCAGCCCCCTGAAGTCTTCCTGGTCCCTCACAATCATCCCACACTCAGCCGTTCCTCCAGTGTCCCCCTCCAACGCTGGATGTGTGGCCCTGTGCACGTCCTCTATCACGCTCCCTTGGCCGGGAATACTCTCCAATACGCAGTAAGCATAAATTGCAGAATCCTCCTGGCCACAGGAGGGCAGCGGCAGGCAGACTGACGGGTACAGCAGAGAAACGGCTGAACGTGGGATGATGGCGAGAGATCAGGAAGACTTCAGGGGGCTGAAAGAAGCCCAAGGTAAGTAAAGGGCCATTTTTTTTTTCATTTAGGTTCACTTTAAAGGTTTAAGTATAAGGAAGAAGGTTTTCAGCATGAAGGAGAGGTTGTGATTAGGCGTTAGGTAGGTAATTGATTACAAACACCAAAAGTACAAAGAAAAACTGCACCTTATGGCAGAATTCAAAAATGACTCGGTATCATGTACATAAAACTCAGCTCCCACGTCAAATCCAGATTTAGCATGGCCGGAGACCAAAGCCACGCGTCTGGGTGCCCAATCTCGATGATGACCCCGGCACTCTCGCCTATCCTGTCCAGCCATCGGACCAGCAGTAAATGACACAGAAAAACAACCGTGTGCCAATGAGGCGTCTTCATAAACTACAGAGAAAGTCTGCGGAAAATCTTCATCATTAGAGCCAGACATCGGACCACACGTCGCAGGGAGAACAATAACGGGTGAAGCCTAGAACAGTCGTCAGAGATAGGCGAGCTGCGGGACACGGAGACATTAAGGAGTCTGTCCCGAACATTTCCCTGCAAAGTACAAATGGAGGCCGTAATGCACTCTCTCTGCAGCAGACAATTACCGAGCGTCTCATTGTGCCAGCCCATTATGAGCCGCAGAACAAAGGGAAGGGCGAACAATCTTCTCCCGGTTCACAGAGCGCCGAATAAAAGCAGGACTATGGTTGTCTTTTCAGGAGGGGAGGGGGGAGGGAGAGGAAAGGCAAGACGGAAACTAAAAATACAAAGTTCTTCAGAATATCAAAGAGCATGGAGAGTGAAATGGGACGCTCATTATATGCTTCTCCGTTGGGATATCGGTAGACAGTTCACCGGTGGCTGGGCCGGCGTACACACAGAGCCCGAAGAGGAAGAATAGGGAATTGTTATTGGCAAGTCTACTGCTAATTCCAAAGGGTAAAGCTAAAATACTGCAAATGTAACACTATGGGGGTAATTTTTTGCAAAGGGCTGGAAATTGATTCATTTCTGCTGTAAAAAAAAAATAAAAAGGCAAGACAAGAGAAAAGAGACGGAGAGAAAAGAGACTAAGGCAGAGCGAGAAGGAGAAGGGAGGGGAGAGGAAGAGACAGTTCGAGAGAATGTAGAAAATGGGAAAAGAACCCCCTCCAGGGTTGGGGGGGAGGGGGGAGGGTGTTGCAGACAGTGATGTAACTATGATTAGTGGGTCATAAAACAAGTGTGGTCATCATGATCGTAACACCCAAATGTAGTCACAAAAATACCTGGTCTGAAGTATAGCCTCCTGTATAGGAGGAAGGGAAGGTAAATAGGTAAATAGTTGGGGCCTCTTTACTGCTCTGACCACCCCCCCCCCTCCTTTCCTCGCGAACGCAGAAGCTTTTCCCCTCTAGTTACGTCCCTGGTTGCAGCCTGTTTTAGCGGCCTCACCAGCACCAGGACTCACCCTACATAACCCAACAGTGAAGTTCCTACTGTATGCAGATGACCTCATTGCTATCGCCAACAGAAAGCGGCCTGCATGACAGCCTGGACATCCTGGAGAAATTCAGCTCATCATGTCCACTCACCATTAATCTAGAGAAAACCAAACCCATGGTGTTCCTGAGGAAAAACACAACGTCATCCCACAGCTCATCCTCCTTTACACTCAAGGACGGTGAAATCAGCAGAGATGACAAATATACCTACCTTGGTCTGGAAATCAACCAATCTGGAAGCCTAATGCAAGGCATGGAGGCCCGAAACGTCAAAGCATGCCAAATGGTCTATGCCATCAGGAAAGAATTGTACCACCTCAAACCACAGGGAAAGGTCTGCCTGAAATTCTTGGACAGTGTCATCACCCCAATCCTACTCTGGAAATCTAGCCCAACAGAAATATTCCACCTGGTAATCTAGCTCAACAGAAATATTCCACCTGGTAATCTAGCCCAACAGAAATATTCCACCTGGAAATCTAGCCCAACAGAAATATTCCACCTGGTAATCTAGCCCAACAGAAATATTCCACCTGGTAATCTAGCCCAACAGAAATATTCCACCTGGAAATCTAGCTCAACAGAAATATTTCACCTGGAAATCTAGCCCAACAGAAATATTCCACCTGGTAATCTAGCCCAACAGAAATATTCCACCTGGTAATCTAGCCCAACAGAAATATTCCACCTGGTAATCTAGCCCAACAGAAATATTCCACCTGGAAATCTAGCCCAACAGAAATATTTCACCTGGAAATCTAGCCCAACAGAAATATTCCACCTGGTAATCTAGCCCAACAGAAATATTCCACCTGGTAATCTAGCCTAACAGAAATATTCCACCTGGTAATCTAGCCCAACAGAAATATTCCACCTGGTAATCTAGCCCAACAGAAATATTCCACATGGAAATCTAGCCCAACAGAAATACTCCACCTGGAAATCTAGCCCAACAGAAATATTCCACATGGAAATCTAGCCCAACAGAAATATTCCACATGGAAATCTAGCCCAACAGAAATATTCCACATGGAAATCTAGCCCAACAGAAATATTCCACATGGAAATCTAACCCAACAGAAATATTCCACCTGGAAATCTAGCCCAACAGAAATATTCCACATGGAAATCTAGCCCAACAGAAATATTCCACATGGAAATCTAGCCCAACAGAAATATTCCACCTGGTAATCTAGCCCAACAGAAATATTCCACCTGGTAATCTAGCCCAACAGAAATATTCCACATGGAAATCTAGCCCAACAGAAATATTCCACATGGAAATCTAGCCCAACAGAAATATTCCACCTGGTAATCTAGCCCAACAGAAATATTCCACATGGAAATCTAGCCCAACAGAAATATTCCACCTGGTAATCTAGCCCAACAGAAATATTCCACCTGGTAATCTAGCCCAACAGAAATATTCCACCTGGAAATCTAGCCCAACAGAAATACTCCACCTGAAAATCTAGCCCAACAGAAATATTCCACCTGAACTTCTTCAAACACCTACTCCATTTCCACAGGAACACCTCAAACATTGCCTACTGAGCTGGGTAGATTCTAATCACTGCTTGAGATACGAGAGTGATGTCCTACTGGGCCCACCTACAGAATAGCAGCCCCAAGGCAGTCATGTATAAAGCCATGATGTACAGCTAAGGCCAAAAAAAAAAACCATGCGCCCTGAAAGTAGTGGTCAGCTCTATGCTCCCTGCAAGTCCACATCAACAGGACCTAACAAGAGCCCAGATAAAAAACACCACAGCTATGAGCAAAGATGGCTATATAGATAAATGGAGGAGTGAAATAAAACAGGCACAAAAGCTAACCATATACCAGTCCCTACAGAGAGAATATAAACTGGCCCCATACCTGGAAAAGCTCCAAAATTCTCAAGAGAGGCAAATCCTGAGTGTCTACAGGCTGAGCGCTCACAACCTGGAAATCAAGTCCAGGAGCCATAGACAGACGTACAAACCCAGGGAGAATAGACTATGCCAACAGAAGCAGTAGAAATTACTGGTAGTTAACGTCTGGGGAAATGGCCAGCAATTTCTTAAAGTAGGTGTCCCGTAGGCCTGAAAGATAAATCGAATTTAAACTAAAATTGCGATCACCAAGATTTACATTTTGGAATCGTCAAAGCAGCAATTTCTGTGATCACACAATTTATGCATAGTGGAAGTCTAAAGAAGCGGCTTCAAACCTACCCCAAGTCCGGGCGCGTGAGGCCCGCAGAATCGGCAGTGTTGGACATACCTTCCACACGAGTCCAAAGCTGTCTCTTGCCATCTGCTGACTCTTGTGCACGGCATACTTCCTGGTTCCTCTATGTCACATGACATACAGGAAGTATGCTGTGCATTAGAGCCTGCAGGAGGCAAAGTGGATAGACAGGCATCACTGGACTCTTGCTGGAAGGTGTGTCCAGCACTGCCGCACACAGATAGAGAAGAGACACAGATAGATAAAACGGGCACAATGGGGGCAAGAGAGAGGCCCAGAGGGGGCACAGACAGAGACCCAGAGGGAGCACAAAAAGAAACGGGGACAGAGGCACACAGAGGAGGGGAACAATGCTTGATATCAAGTAAATCGTGAATCAAATCAAAATCGCGATTTCGGAAAGAAATCGTTCAGGCCTAGTGTCCTTGTTTGCAGTATTTTGGGGGCCGTGCAGCAGGAAATGAGTCTCGTCCTCAAACATATGACTGTGAAAGTTGGACTATAAATAAGGTCATGTGTAGAAAAAAAATGATGTTTTTGAATTGTGGATGTGAAGAAAGCTACTGATAGTTTCCTGGACTGCTAGACAATCTAACCAGTCAATTCTTGCAGAAATATCAATCTATTTGCTGATGACGTAGCAATATTTCTAACTAACCCGGTGGAATCAATGAAACATGTACTAGAAGAACTTAAGACGTTCTCTGACGTGTCCTACTATAAGCTCAATCAACATAAGTCATTCATGCTGGGACTAAATTTGACCCCCCTTGTGAAATCAACCATCTCTAATAGCTTCGCATTTCCTTGGGCGGAACAAGAGGTTACATATCTGGGAATCAAATTGACCAAACTATCAGAAAATATGTTCAAGGCCAATTACATTCCTATGCTTACATCGGTAAAAAAAGAATGCACGGACATGGCCAAATCTTGGCTCTCATGGTCTGGTCGAGTGTCGGCATTCAAAATGTTTGTACTGCCAAAAGTCCTATATATATTTCGAACAGTAAACATCCCAATACGGAAATCCTTTTTAATAGATCTAAAAAAGTGTGTTTCCAATTTTATTTGGCAGGGAAAGAAAATAAGAGTCCCATACAAGGTAATGACACTACCCAAAAAACAAGGAGGAATGGGCCTACCTTGCTTAGAATCTTATTACTATGCGGCCAATCTAGACATGATTAAACAATGGTGGGACCCCCACTCACCAAAACCATGGGTACATTTAGAAACAAACCTGATAGGTGCCAACCTAAGAACAATTCTTATGAGTAAAATGTTAAAAGCTAAAACTCCCCCTTCCCAATATCAAACAATTCAAGCAGCTTTCCTTGCGTGGGAACATTTCCTCAAGTTTCCTCCAGATGACACTCATAAAAAATACCCAATCTTCCCATTGGAAGTGTTGCAACAATTCACTCCACAGCTTAATCTTCGCCTGTGGCAGGATGCTCGAATTAATACCTTAAATGTGCTATTCGAGGGGTCAAAAATCAGGACCTTTGCCAGCCTCCAAGAACAATTTCAGATACCAAACTCCCAATTATATACATATCACAGAATATTCCATCTGATAAAGAACCACCCTATTAAGATGCCTCAAGTATCGTCTAAAATTCTAGCTATATTAAATCATAACAGCCCGGGTATTGGGGGCATTTCGGCCTGGTACGAAGTCATGAATGAAAACTCACATTCTCCTATCCAAAAATACGCTCTGAGCTGGTCAAATGACTTAAAAATACAAATAACAACAAACCAAGTAATTAAAGCCACAGACCAAATCCTGAAGCTCTCTAAGTGCAATTCACATTGGGAGCAATCCCGTAAAGTACTATACAAATGGTACTACACACCTAGAAGATTGGCTTCCTTCTCGGCGGAGGTGTCCCCTATGTGCTGGCATTGCCTATCGGCTCCAGGTACTCTACTTCATATGTTTTGGGAGTGTCCAAAATTGATGGTTTTCTGGAGGCAGGTAGAAGCCCTGATCAGGAGGTCTTTTATATATAATTTTAAGATCTTACCACAAATGGCCCTCTTATTGATAGGAGTGGAAGAACTACCACAACAGCATCGACTGCAAATATGCCATATACTGAGTACAGCAGTGTCATTAATCTCTTTAAACTGGAAGTCCGCAGATCAAATATCTATATCACAATTAAAAGCAACAGTGAAGAGAAATCTAGCGATAGAGCAGAAGATCAGAAGCAGAACATCACAAAAAATAGTCAACTGCAGACTACCTAGCAGTTGGGATTAATTGGGTATAAGAGATAAAGACCCACACCTCCCATCTCTTCCCCCTATCGTTTATCAGAAAAAACTCCTGGATACTAACATAGTGAGCTCTGGTTGTCTTTTACTTTCTTTTTCTTAGTTTTCTCCGTTATGGTAAGGACTAGTTCCAGCCTTCTCTTTATCCTTTATATCCTCACAGGGATATAGATGCTACCCAAACAGAACAGTTTAATTAAAGGCAAAACCGTAGCATTGAATTAGTACATATAAGTATAGAAAAATAAAAATGTTACAATAATAACATCTATAGATAGATTTCATACAAATAAGCTTATTGAGGGGCTACCTAGCCCACTGATTCAATAAGTCGAATGCCACCCCCAAGTTGGCAGGATATCGTAATGATATCCTAGGACACAACAGTAAGGGTTGGCTATATAAGAAAATGGATGTTACAGGAAGGAAATTGTACGGAACTGAATGTATACAAAAAAAAAAACAAAAAAAAAAAACGTTGTTATAAATGAATAATGCGTAGTTTATTAATGTATAGATATGACATTATACTGTTATACTGCACTGTTTATATACATGTAATGCTAGTTGGAAAATCTTAATAAAAGGTTTCATGAAAAAAAAAATTCTTGCAGAAATAAGCCAGTGTTCACTGGAAGGGTTGATACTACTATTAAAACTGAAATACTTTGACCACATAATGAGAAGACCAGATTCTTTGCAGAAATCCTTGATGCTTGGAAAAAGTGAGGGCAAAAGAAGAAGAGGAAGGCAGAGGCTAAGATGGATAGACAGCATATGTGAAGCGCGTGGTCACGAAGAGTCGGAGTTGACTAAACAAGTGAAGTGAGGAGGATGGACAGTCTATCAGACGAGAGCGATGCGCACGTTAGTTGAGCGTAGCTGGGATTTCTGGTGCACAGAGACACATTCACAGCCAGCACACGCTTTCCCGCCTGATGAGCTCCACCAGAAGGCCGTCCTTGCAGCTCAGCTCCTCCGCAGGGAGATGCGCAGGGTCACGCCACTCTATGCAAAGTTGTTTACTTGCTAAAGAGGGGAATCGAGAGCAACATTTTAATAAGATGAAAGTTCATGCAGAGAATCCCAGCGGACGTCTTATCTCGGCACGGTGAGGATCGATCTCAGCATATTCCCCAGCTCTCCCAGGTGAAGTCGCCTTGCACAGCAATTTTCTGCAAGTTTGACTTCTCTGTCACTTGTAATCACCCCCCTCTCCGAAAGCCCAGCGGGAGTCCAACTGATGTCCATCTGCATTGCAAATGAGGCCTGGTCTGCTCAGGACAAGCTGGGCTCAGGTCTCCAGCGGCTGCTGCAAATGCCGTGTTGTGTTAAGAAGGTCGACTGCATCGTTTAGGAGTCAGGCCAGGAAGCACTAGGAACATATACTTTTCTATGTAAATGTTATTATTATGTATGTCTTCTTATGGGCCGCTGACAAAAATATTCTCAGTATTTTAGAGAACATCAAACAACTATTCACATCATTAACTGTCCCACAGCGAGGCCCATAATGTAATGTCCTTACTAGTGAGCATGTGTATTGTCAGGTCGCCGGTGAGTTGGGCGCTGGGAGAGCAGTATGACCGCTCTCCCTGCTGCTGCATACATAATAATATCATTTACATAGAAAAGTATATGTTCCTAGTGCTTCCTGGCCTGACTTCTAAACGATTCTTACTCTGGATTCATCCATCCCCACAAGCAGCACTGTGTCCCCCGCCGTCCTCCCAAGTGCCTCCGCTCATCCGCAATCAGCCCCGGTAACTGGCTCAGTTGTGTCAGTCGGGGTCTTCTGCGCCGGTGCGGACCTCCCGTAGTATAGTAGTATAGAGTCTTTCTTTAGTACTTTATCTCCATAAAGCTGAAAAGCTTTATGGAGATGAAGATTTCATTTTTCAGCACGACCTGGCACCTGCTCACAGTGCCAAAACCACTGGTAAACGGTTTACTGACCATGGTATTACTGTGCTCAATTGGCCTGCCAACTCTCCTGACCTGAACCCCATAGAGAATCTGTGGGATATTGTGAAGAGGAAGTTGAGAGACGCAAGACCCAACACTCTGGACGAGCTTAAGGCCGCTATCGAAGCATCCTGGGCCTCTATAACACCTGAGCAGTGCCACAGGCTGATTACCCCCATGCCACGCCGCATTGAAGCAGTCATTTCTGCAAAAGGATTCCCGACCAAGTATTGAGTGCATAACTGAACATAATTATTTGAAGGTTGACTTTTTTTGTTTTAAAACACTTTTCTTTTATTGGTCGGATGAAATATGCTAATTTTTTGAGATAGGAAATGTGGGTTTTCATGAGCTGTATGCCAAAATCATCAATATTAAAACAATACAAGGCTTGAACTACTTAAGTTGTGTGTATTTGAATCTAAAATATATGAAAGTCTAATGTTTATCAGTACATTACAGAAAATAATGAACTTTATCACAATATGCTAATTTTCTGAGAAGATCCTGTATATCTAATCTTCTTTTCTTTGTCAAGCTTTGTCGACCTAGGGAGGAATGGACTGCCTCTGTTGTAATTAATACAAGGTATGCACGCCCCCTGCACGCCTCCTTCAGGCTCTGTGTGCTTTGTTTATTACTCAAAGTCTGCTCTCAGTTTCAGCTTGTCTGTGATGCAGTTTGTGAGGCCGAGGGGGGAGAGAGCTGCCTGTTACATGCTGAGAAACTGTGGCTAATCCCAGACTGGAGTGCAGATAATTCACTATGTCAAAAGAAATTGTAGTATACTGTATCATGAGATATATATATATACATACACACGCACACACACACAAACATCACTTCCTGGTCAGCAGCCATGTTTTTTGTTTGTAAACACTGCCTAAAACTGGTGATTACAAGCCAGGATCGTGGCGGAGAGCGGCGGAAACGGCAAAGAGGGATTCAAGAGATCACAGTGACTCGATTGGTATGCTTTTAATTGTACAAATCGGACATTACAGATTATCTTTAAGACTGTAAACCAGGGGTCCCCAACCACTGGGCCACGGCCCGGTGCTGGTCTGTGAGCAGTTTTCAACCGGGCCATGGATCTGGCCTCTTGCCCCCCTCCCTCCGCGGCCGCCGCTCCTGTTAACTTATGGGCGGCGGCTGCTTGCACTTTTATATTCCGTGGTGGCCCCTGTCCTCCATGCTCTATCTTCTATAACCGCAGCACGTCCCGCGGCTGCTAAGGAGGAAGGAAACAAGAGCGGTTACCATTGTAACGGCGTAGATCGCTGTCACAGGAAACTGCTCTCCTGCTTCCTTCCTCCTTAGCAACCGTGGGACGTGCTGCGGTTATAGAAGATAGAGCATGGAGGACAGGGGCCACCACGGAATATAAAAGTGCAAGCAGCCGCCGCTCATAAGGTAACTGGACCGGCGACCGTGGAGGGAGGGAGGGGGCACTCAGGGCACCTATCCGGGCTACACACACTGGGCTAACTATACTAGCCACACTGGAATAACTATACTAGCCACACTGGGCTGACTATACTCGCTATGCTGGGCTAACTATGCTAGCTACCTGGGGTAACTATACTAGAGCAACTATATTAGCCACCTATGCTGGGGGCAACTATACCTAGATACCCTACCTATTTACCTATACACTCCAAATCGGAGGGGGGCTCCTGCCACTACAAATTTGGCGGGATTCAGCCACTAACCCCCGCCCCCTGTAACTCCCTCCCCCCACCCCGGGCCCCGAAGAAAGGTTTGGTCTGGATACCGGTCCCCGGACTGAAAAAGGTTGGGGACCCCTGCTGTGAACCATAGCCAGGAGCACCCTGCACACAACTAAAGACTGGTTGTGTGCAGACGCAGATTGTTCCATGCCACGGAGGGGGGGGGGGGGGGTGGAGGTGAATGGGGGGAGGGTAGGCATGAGGACTTCTGCCCATACCTGCCTTATTTGGACAAAATTCTTCACCTTTGGCATCCTTAAATTGCCAAAAATAAAATGTGCGCCCCAAACCTCCTCAACCCCTCCAGCGGCCACATTTCCTGTCATCAAACTACAGCTTTGGTTTGCACTGAATAACAATACTATTACTACTACTAATAATCATAATCAGGAGCTCCTCTGACAGTGGCGCCTCCAGGGGCATCAACCTCCAACAGTGCTAGGCACAATCCTATTGTGCCTAATGCCTGCGAGGAAGCGGCATTGTAAGGCTGTAAATGCCATGAACTTCCTGAGGATGCTGCAGCTTCGGAGGACCACAGGCACTTCATTCCACCCTATTTAAACAAGGCTCCGGCTGGATCTGAACTTTAACCAGACAGTAAAGAAGTGTAAAGCAGAGAAAATACGCCTCGCCTCGGGGGAGCCGCCTTGATCCCCCCAAGCAGCGGTTCACACCGGCCTATTCCTCCGATCCCCCAGGGATTTACACAAAACGTTTATTTATATCCACGACTTTCAGTCTCATCATAGCAGAGTCCTGCTGCGGGAGCGAGCCGCCGAAGGATGCTGGGAATTGACCCGCTAGCTTGGCTAACAGCTACTTCCAACGTTAGGAAATAAGTTTGCCTGAGCCGACGGAACATAAATAGAGAATAAGAATTCAACCTGCCATAAAGAAAGAGCGAATTAGGTTGCTTATTTATCGAGGGCTGGTTACAGATCGAAACACCAGCTCATACCATACAGCACCGCCAGAGATGGTCTATGAAATGCTAACAATATTGGCTTGCGTGCAAATTTAAAGGGACTCCGAGCAACTCTCATGGACATGCCTTTAAGCCAGACGACTTCCAACAAAGTCGTGCTATGACCCCTCTGGAGGAGCCTCTTGCAATGGCCATGCGTGTCACTTCCTCTTCCTGCTTCATTCAGTGATGCACTTCTCTAACAGAGAAGACAGGGGTGACCCAGGAGTTATAACATAGCCAAGATGGCAGCCACGATTTTTAAATTGAAATCGAACAAAAACTATTTGGTGTAGAATGGTGATTCATGCATCAAATGAAAGAGGAGAGCACAGGCTACAGAAAGGTATGCATCTTTAAGTACTTTGCAGTACTGGTCGGAGTCTTAAAGGCATACCCATGAGAGGTGCTCGGAGTCCCTTTAAAGGTGCAGACTGCCGATGAGGTCCTGAGCCCATTACTGCGTTGTTTTTTTTAAAAACTCATGAAACCGAATGTGTTCTTCAAACAGTTTTAAAATGCATTTTGAGGCATTTTAATGCGTTTTCATGTTTTAACGCATTAAAATGTTTTTTGTTTTTTTTTTACATTCATTAAAACACATTTTTATGCGTTTTAAAAAACGCAGCAGTGGGCTCAGGCCCTAAGCCGTCCTGGAATTGGTGGGCAAGTTCAGATCAGGCATTTTTAGGTGTGAATGAGGCCAAACTAGTCTGAAACAATCTTAAAAATTAAGCTATAACACCGAAAATAAAAAGGATGATGCTCTTTTCTATACAGTATTACTAATATTCTATTTATCATCTGTACTACACAACCAATTCATTAACTCGTACATTTATTTTCACTTCATGTTCACTTCACAACTGCAACTGAAGAGAGAGGGATAAGGAGGCTGCCATATTTACTTATTTTTAAGTAATACCAGTTGCCTGGCAGCCCTGTTGATCCTCTGCCTCTAATCTTCTTAGCCATAGCCCCTGAACAAGCATACACGAGATTAGCTGCATGCTTGTTTCTGGTGTAATTCAGACTCTATTGGCAGCGCAACTGGTATTGTTTAAAAGGAAATAAATATGGCAGCCTCCATATTCCTCTCACTTTAGTTGTCCTTTAACGCTTAAGGAGAACCCGAGGTGGGATTTATTTATGTTAGTGGGGCACAGAGGCTGGTTGGGCACACTTAACACCAGCCTCTGTTGCCCCATGGTGTGCCTCAAAGACCCCCCTGCGCGCCGCTATACCCCCCGCAGTGCTGGCGACACGCAGCGTGTCGCCAGCACAGTGTTTACCTAAGCCTGTCTGTCAGCACCGCTCACTCGCCTCCTCCGTATCGGCGCTACCCGCCCGCGTCACTTCCCTCCCGCTGATTGAAGGGAAGTGACGTGGGCGGGTTCAGATGTAAGCCCTTTCCTTTGGGCTGAGTCTTGCATAAACAGCAGGATGCTGCAATCCAAGCAGCTGCAGCCACGCCCACAGAGCCTGATATCAGCTACTTCAACTCACCTACTTTTGGTCATGTGACCAAAATTTCTAGTAAGTAATTTTAGCTGCAGTTGCTTCATTTCACACCAAAAGGAACATTTAAACACTGTGTTTACAGAGCCATTACATGGTATATTTAGCTGTAGGCCTGGATATGGGCACACAGGCAGGTGTATGTTAATACGGTATGAAATGCGTAGATCCTGATGACGGGTAATGTACATGGAATTAGGAAGCAATTAGCTGCGTCTACATAACAACGCGGGTCTTCGTCTGATATTTGCATTTAGATGTTCTCTGGAGAGAACTCCCATTATCCAGTATCTATGTTCTCAGAGTGAAGCTTACGCATGACATTACTGGCGTACACCCCGGCGTGCCTGGAACTTGGCTGCAGGTCATGTGACCTGCTCCGCCTGCTGCACAAGTGGCGAGCAATCAAGGGGCGCAATCAAGATGCTGCGGGATAATTGTCCCTCCGCTGAATACCCATCATCAGAGCCGCGCTGCGTGGTGCTCCGCTAATGGATTACAGGACCATATGTGTTCCTTTCATCAGATTTCCCTCCCGCCAACCAACGCGGGAATCTCACAGGAGGTCCTCTTTAAAGATGAACTCTGTGAATATGGAAAAACTTTAAATTTTAACCCTTTTGCAGCCAATTCATTTAGAGGCTTGCAAGTCCTCTAGGCCAATTTATTTTAGTACACTTTTTTTTATTTCTTCATTGTTAGATTTCCTAGCTTTTAATTAGTACTGCTGTAATGTGTATTTATGACCACTTGTCACTAGAGGGCAGTGTGAGACAATAGAAGAGGACTTCTGCTTTCAGGTTTATGTTTTCTGCTTGAAGAGAGAGATCAAATCATTCCAAGAATTTACAGCACAACCAGTTCTGCCGACTGAAGACAAAAGCAGGGCATTATTTTAAAAGTGAGATACATCTTTGGTGGCTGTTAACAAGTAAAAGCCATTGTAAAAATAATGTAATGAATAAAATTGTTTATTTTTTTACAATGTTCAGTTATTACCAACTATCCAGTCAGTGTTTGCCCAGTGTAAAATCTTTCCGCTCCGATTAACATTCTGTAATTTAGCACAGGTGGCGTCATCTTTAGTGCTGGCAGGTCATTTCTGCAGAATATTGTTTAACTAAGAGTTCTAAAGCCAGTGCAAAACACACCTCGTCTCCTATAATGTTCTGGGAGGAGACTTCCACATAGCTAAACAGCCTAGGCTGTGACATCACTGGGAGGGCGGGCTTACATACCAATAGACAGCAATAGATAGATATAGGAAGTGCTTCTGATGCTGAAACCAGGAAAGCTACTGTAAATGTGGGTATTATGAATAATATACTGCATTCTACTAGGGGCGTAACTATAAATCAGGGGCCTCCCAGTAAAACTTTGATCAACCCCGCCCCATGTTCACACCTTTTCCCATGCCTACCACTTGTGATCCTCACTGCCACGGGGGGAGAGAACATCTTGCAGTGGTCATAAAACAAGCGTGGACATCGTAATCTTCCCACCCATAACAAGTGTAGCCACAAAACAGGAGGGGGGGGGGTTATGTAGTGTGAATAGGCCTTGATAAGGAAGGGGGGGAGGGTATGTTCTTCAGTATGAGTATCCCGGGCTGTGAAGTGAGTGACTAGTGTGATCGGCCTGTAGAGAGAAAGGGTGGAGACCATGTCAATGCCAAGGAGGTAACTGAGGAGTTCAAGTTATTCATTGCCAAGTTTCCTGATATCTTATTATCTGGTGGCCAAATATAATTTTGAATAATGAATTGTGGGACAGAGCCAGAGGAGAACCAGCGGATTTTCAGAGAAAACAAAGAAAGTCGGGGTGGATTGGCCAAACTCTTCCCCAGAACAACGCCTCTGAGAAAGAAGTCTGAAGGTGGAATTTACAAGGTAGAAGAAAAGTATGGAGACCAAAAGCAACTTGGAGAAGAAGTGTGGAGGAGGAAATAAAGATTGCAAGGACATCATGGACCAAGATAGGCAAGATCGCTCAGGACAGGAAATGGGGGAAAGTATTTATTGAGGCCCTCTGCTCCAGTGAGAGACACAGGAATTAAGTCATGTAAGCAAGTCATCTAAGGATTTCAGGTTATTTAGTGATGAGCTTTAATCAGGGCTGTGGAGCCGGTACAAAAAATCATCCAAGTGCAACTCCGACTCCTCTGTTTATGAAGCCTCCGTCTCCGACTCCAACTCCAGGTACCTAAAATCGCTCCGACTCTGACTCCAACTCTGACTCCAAGTACCCAAAATCGCTCCAACTCCTCGACTCTGACTTCAACTCTGACTCCGCAGCCCTGGTTCTACAACATCCACAGATGCAAGAAAATGCAGTAAAACAGGAAAAACAGTCTTTCCTCGCGGATATTACTTTAACAGTCACACATTTTAAAAGTCTGGGTTTAGATTTTTATAACTGCCATTTATGGCACTCAGTCGTGCCAATCAGTTTTGGTCGACCTGTGTAAATATTAAAGGACCACTATAGCAAAAAAAAAAGGAAGCAGTTAAAATCTCACAGAACCGGCAGGTTTTGGACTAGTCTATCTCCTCATGGGGATTCTCAGGGTTTTTGTTTGTTGCGAAAGCATTTCCTAAACGGCAGTTGCTAAGTCTAACTGCCAAAATAATAAGATACCAGCCAGCCTCCCTAAGGGCAGTTAGTCTTAGCAACTTGAGGGAATGTTTTTGAAAACAACGAAAACCCTGAGAATCCCCCATGAGGAGATTAACTAGCCCAAAACCGAAAACCGTTAACAGTTCTGTCAGAGTTTAACTGCGTACTTTTTTCGTTGTAGTGGTCCTTTGAAGACCACCGATGTTGTATATATATCGTATCCTAGCATTGTTTTTCTCAGCACAAAACAGCAAAAGATGTTCTACCTGAGCGTCGGCCCCCCGAACGGATGCCCCCGCGTGTTCCCCATTACCGCCGGCGCTGTGGGGAGTCCTCTGGGGAGGAGGATCGTGCCAGTTATCGTGGGGGGGGGGGGATTATAGATACACTGGATGGGAATCCTGGATCTAGCCCCCCTGTAATTGCTGACATTCCATCGGAATTATCTGCACATTCTCCTGCAGCGACCTTTCACCTCCAGCGGGCCGGAGACGCTCAGAGCAGCCCCATCCATTGATGCATCTGGCGGATTGATGGAGAGGACGTCACAGGAGGAGGCCAAATTATCTTATTAAATATTAACGCAATATCACAGAAGCTTAAGGGGAATTACTTAGCGATCAGAGCCTTTCCTACCGAACGGGCGGCTCTCTTACAGGATAAGTGCATCCAGGTGGTTTCAACTCAGGCAAATGCAGGAGGAAAAAAAAGAGAAAGCCTCATTGCTTGAAGATTGACAGCCTAACATAGCATCCCAAACCAACACAGTATGTCTCAGCAGCAAAGCACTAAAGGCATAGCGTGATGTATGGGTGTATTATTATTATTAAATAAAAGGGGCCTTGTAAGGGATCCAGATACGGGAATCACTGTGCTCTCTTGAGAGAGAATGTGTTCACCCAAAAGTATAGATTGTTCCTTATCCTGTAAAAGTGTTCCCTCTTCCCAAACAGCTGAAAACTGTGTGGAAAATTGACCATAGCACAGCTGCACCCCAGCCTCTCTATCAAATCCCTCCTCCCGCTCTCCCTGTTGATGAGTCATGCTGTCTGCTCTATGTGTGCAGAGACAAGAAAGCTGCTTGGTGTGTTCAGTGGTAAGTGCAGCGCCCAAACAGATCTAAAATAATAAGAAACAGTTTAGAAAGAAGGTAGGGATGCCAGGGTTACACATGACCCATGACATGTAATCCTGGTGTCGGAGGACTTGGAGGCACACAGCCTGGAAGAAGTCGGAAGATGCCGGCAGACACATGTCTTATGCTGCACTATGGATGGAGGTTTGTGCTTTCTCCGCATCCGCTGTTCGTTCCGAGCCCTGTCTTTCCCCCTCACATCACCGGTCAGGGCTACAGCTCAGGCAGCTCCCCAGGCCAGAGAGACTCCTCCATCGGCACTGCTGTCCCCCGACTGCCTCTCCCTGCCATACACGGGCCCTGATCTCCCAGCTCCCCCAGACCTCCAATGCTGCTACAGCTCTCAGGCCAGCTAGACCTCCGCCTCACCGAGACTCAGCTTAAGATAATTAGTTGGCTTACCTTGAATGCTTTGCTGATGACAACTGTTCAATAATTTTGACAGTTTATTAATAAGGACAAAAAAAACCAATGCCTTTTGTGGCCTGAAGCCCTTCCTCAGGTAAATAAGCCTTAAAAAATAAAAGAAACAAGAAAGCCCTCTAAGAAACATATTCATCTCCCCCTCCACACCTCCCTTGTGACGTGATACATGTTGTCTGCTGCTGTATGTGTGAAGAGACAAGACAGCTGCTCAGTGTGTTCAGTGCTGTCTCTAGGAGTGAGTCTGTCTCTGCACACACTGAGGCAAAACTGCAGAGCTAACCATGCTGTGGTATTTCCAAGACATTTTTTAACTTTAGGGGGCTGTTTGAAATGGAGGGGCTTTTGGCGTTTATCATTTGGGATAGCATAGGAGATTCAGCATGTTCAGTGGATCGGTAAAGACTTGTCTACAACTGGGTGGTTTAAGCCTGTTTTCATTTTTCATAACGTGCAAGTTGGGGGCCACAATACAGCACAATTCAAAGAGAAATTGTGTGTTGTCTGCAAAAACATCAGACACATCAGGGAACTGCAAAAAACATCAGACACATCAGGGAGCTGCAAAAACGCCAAACGCGTCAGGGAGTTGCAAAAACGTCAGACGCATCAGGGAGCTACAAAAACGTCAGACGCGTCAGGGAGCTGCAAAAACGCCAAACGCGTCAGGGAGTTGCAAAAACGTCAGACGCATCAGGGAGCTACAAAAACGTCAGACGCGTCAGGGAGCTGCAAAAACGTCAGATGCATCAGGGAACTGCAAAACTGTATGACGCATCAGGGAACTGCAAAAACGTCAAAACGCGTCAGAGAACTCTGGCTGCTCATTCCTTTCAAACGCTTCTACTGTGTACATTGCACCCGAGTTGTAATGCCTCTGCCCATTGATAGCTTCCTCAGCCTTTTCTGTGCTTCCTGCAAATCTCCCTACTGCTACTCAGCACTGTGTGATGGCTTTACTGATATATCTGTGATCTACAGAAAGGTCTGAGTATCTGAAAATCACTTCCTGAAGCAAGTAGGGACATCAGTGGAACAGGAAGGGCAGCACAGAGCAGTGCTCAGACTTGATCTACAAATCAAAGATGTGTAATTAAAACTGACACCCAGGGATGCAGAGATATTAAAGGGGAATTGAAGAGAGAAGTATATGGAGGCTGCCATGTTTATTTCCTTTTAAGCAATACCAGTTGCCTGGCAGCCCTGCTGATCCTCTGCCTCTAATACTATTAGCCATAGCCCCTGAACAAGCATGCAGCAGGTCAGGTGTTTCAGATTTTAAAGTCAGATCTGACAAGACTAGCTGCATGCTTGTTTCTGGTGTTATTCAGATACTACTGCAGAGGAATAGACCAGCAGGGCTGCCAGGCAACTGGTATTGATTAAAAAGGAAATAAATATGGCAGCCTCCGTATACCTCTTACTTCAGTTCCCCTTTAAGGCTGGTGTACAGAATTGTTTCTTGTGTGTAGTGCAACTCACAGACAACCATGCCATCATCAGCATCCTCTGCTGTTACAGGCCTACCAAATTAAAGGAAAGCCGATGTAAGAGACATTTGGAGACTGACATATTAATTTACTTGCAAACAATACCAATTGCCTGGCTTCCCTGCTGATCTTCTGCCTCTAATACTTTTAGCCAGAGACCCTGAACAAGCATGCAGCAGATCAGGTGTCTCTTACTGAAGTCTGGATATGATGCATGCTTGTTTCAGGGGTGTGATCCACACTACTGCAGCCCAAGAGACCAGCAGGACTGCCAGGCAACTGGTATTGTTTAAAAGAAAATACATATGGCAGCCTGTCTTGCTCCAGGTTCCAATTAAGCATTTTACTATTGACAAAGGGTGGTAAAATATGCAACAGCTTTCATGCTAAAACTGTGTGTATGCTCAATGGCCACAAGATGGCACTGTGCAGTTTGTTACTGTGCATGTTATGAGTAGTTGCGCCACTCTACCTCACTGCAGTATCTAGTTGCTTCTTTCGCTGTGTGAGATGAACTTGTTGAGTTGTTATCCCATAGCGATAAACAAGTACTGTAAAGATTTTTTTTTTTACTATCTGCTGCTTGTCCTATCCCCTCCCTTCTTCATGGAGCAGAACATAGCCGATGGCTGAACAGCATGTCTTTACAGCCGTCACTCTAAAACTGCCTCTACAAACGATTTTTAAAGATTGTTTCAGGCGACCAATGTGTAAAGTGCATACCGGGCTTTATCGTTTCATTACTCCGTACAGAACTCGATGGCGATTTCATTATTTTGTTTTTCAAAGTCATGTGAAGGTGCAGGAAATGGGAAGCGAGAGATGTCGTGTGCGGCGGGCCGCGCCCGGAAAGGTGGCGCTCGTTTCCAGTAAATGCGCGGCTATGCTAAGCAGTTTCGCCGAGGAACCGAAAGAGACACCTTGATTTATGGTCACCTAGAAAATATTGATGAAGTGGTTAACCTGAGTAAGAAAAAAAATCTAGTAGCCAAATCAATTTCTGCCTCTCTCTGGTCTGCCGGGCCGCGCTCATCGTGTGTGATCTATAAAGCTGTACGCGGCGGTGCTGACGCTGCCTTTCCACCCGCGAGTCCTTCTCGTAACTCAATCTGCCCTGGTCATCAGCTGGTGGAGATTATCCGACCTGACACAGCCGGGCTCCTGTTCTACCTTTCCCCCCAATCTAATTTACATCCTCTGCCTCTCTCGGAGAAGGTGACCACGGTCATTGGAAGGAAGAAATGCCCCCACCTGGAGGAAGGCAAAGTTATTCCTTGAATTCGGCCCAAATTACGACACCTTCTCCAGCGTCTGGTCTCGTTTGTAGCAGATCTGAGCGTCGCTGCGTAAGTTGGAGGTACATTTCATGTATGATCACAGAGATAGCTGCAGACTTCAAAACTTTACTCAGAAGAGGCAACGCCGGCAGGTTACCGATAATGATGAGCTAATTTGAGGGTAAGTGAACTTTCAGATGGAGGTTAACGTATCCTGCTGACCGCCTGAGACTGGCAGAAAAGCTCAGCGTAAGCCCATCGCGAAATGTTGTTATATGGAGATTGAAGGCATTGCTGCCCCGAATACCCCAGATTCCCCCAAACCCCTTCCCAAAATGTCATTACAGTACTTCTTTAAAGGATACCCGAGGTGACATGATGAGATAGACATGGGTATGTACAGTGCCTAGCACACAAATAACTATGCTGTGTTCCTTTTTTTCTTTCTCTGCCTGAAAGAGTTAAAGAGACTCTGAAGTCTCTAAAAAAGTATTTTTATTTCATAAATATGTTTAATATGTTATCCCTAACTAAACCGCCGCATCCCCGCCACTCTAAACTATCTAAATTCCCCCTAACTCGCCCTCCCTCTCCCCCGCAAAATCCACGACTTTCTCGGTCGTGGATTTTGCTGCCCCTGTGCGCTTCCGTGTGAGGCAGAGCTATGAGCTGCAGTCCTGCCTCACACACGTCTGTCAGCGGCGGATCTCCGCCTCTCCCCGCCCCTCTCAGCGAAGGCAGACAGAGGGGCGGGGAAGAGGTGATCCGCCACTGACAGACACGTGTGTGGGGCAGGGCTCCAGCTCATAGCCCTGCCTCACACGGAAGCGCTCCCCGGATTGCCCCCCGGGGAGTTTGGGGGGATTTAGATAGTTTACAGCGGTGAGAATGCGGCGGTTTAGTAAGGGATAACATATTAAAGAGAACCCGAGGTGGGATTTAATTATGTTACTGGGGCACAGAGGCTGGTTGTGCACACTAACACCAGCCTCTGTTGCCCCATCGTGTGCCTCCATATCCCCCCTGCGCGCCGCTATACCCCCGCAGTGCTGGAGACACGCAGCGCGTCGCCAGCACAATATTTACCTATGCGCTGTCAGTCAGCGCCGCTTCCCCGCCTCCTCCGCATCGGCGCTACCCGCCCGCGTCACTTACCTCCAATCAGCAGGAGGGAAGGGACACGGCCGGGTGCGCCGATGCGGAGGAGGCGGGGGAGCGGCGCTGACTGACAGCGCATAGGTAAACATTGTGCTGGCGACGCGCTGCGTGTCGCCAGGACTGCGGGGGTATAGCGGCGCGCAGGGGGGACATGGAGGCGCACCGGGGCAACGGAGGCTGGTCTTAGTGTGCACAACCAGCCTCTGTGACCCAGTAACATAATTAAATCCCACCTCGGGTTCTCTTTAAGCATATTTTTGAAATAAAAAGATTTTTTTTAGAGACTTCAGAGTCTCTTTAAATATCAGGTATGTAAGTGGCTGACTCAGCCCTGATTCAGACAGGAAGTGGCTACAGTGTTCCCCTCACTGATAAGAAATTCCCCTTTTTATCTCTTTCCTGCTCTCGGAAGCCATTTTCTGCTAGGAAAGTGTTTTATAGTTGGAATTTCTTATCAGTGAGGGTCACACTGTAGTCACTTCCTGTCTGAGTCAGGACTGAGTCAGCCACTTACATACCTGATACTTAACTCTTTCAGGCAGAGAAAGAAAAAAAAGAACACAGCCTAGTTAATTGTGTGTTAGGCACTGTACAGGGGCATAACTAGAAATTACTGGGCCCCCTGCGGAACTTTGGATGGAGGCCCCACTCTTCCCTCCACACACACACCCTCTTTGCTAGCGCACACTTGAGTGTGTTTTTCCCATGCAGATAGAAGCAGACCGCAGTGAAACACTGCTGTAATTTTCTCTTTCAATTACATTAGCTTCTGTGATAAATTGTGCATGTTTTCACACATACAGACACACATGGTGTGCAGAAAACGCATACAGAAAACTGACAGACGAGTGTGTTCCCAGCCTCAGCTTATTACACTCACTCTGTCCACCTCTGATTTAGCAGAACTGGCTCTGCAGACTCCTCCAGCATCACTACAGTACACAGCACTTGGGGAGGGGTAGAGAGGCTGGGGGCGGGGCTCTGCAGACTCCTCCAGCATCACTACAGTACACAGCACTTGGGGAGGGGTAGAGAGGCTGAGGGCGGGGCTCTGCAGACTCCTCCAGCATCACTACAGTACACAGCACTTGGGAAGGGGTAGAGAGGCTGGGGGCGGGGCTCTGCAGACTTCTCCAGCATCACTACAGTACACTGCACTTGGGGAGGGGTAGAGAGATTGAGGGCACGGTGCTGTACACAAGACCCTGCTGCACACTGAATACTGACTGTCAGCAAATTTTTACATACAAAACTTTGTATGATTCCTTATCAGTGGCTGAGCAGATGCAGTCATTAGAACAATTGTTAAGAGTAGAAAGATTTTTATCTACATGCCCTTAGTTGTCAGTCTCTCAGGACAGGGAAAGGAAATGCCCCCCCCCCCCCCCACACACACACACACTGGGCCCCCTGTAGCTGCTGGGCCCCCTTGCAGATGCATCCCTTGCATGGTCAATTGTTATACCCCTGGCACTGTACATACCCATGTCTATCTCATCATGTCACATCACTTTGGGTATCCTTTAAAATGTCTAGCTGATATAGCTGACCAGACCTAGGCTAAAATCCCCATCACCTTTCCTTACTGTCTGTGTGTCCTTACTTCCTGTCATGTGACCAGTAACAGAAAACGAGCGGGAACATTTCCAACAAAGACAAAAAACGACCTCAAGAGCCAGGCAGAGGTTTTAAGTAAAAACTGTAGATGCTTCACATTAAAATACCCTCATTGCTTTTTGTCCCTGGAGATGTAAAAAAAAAAAAAGAAATGTACCATGTCTCAGAGTCTTTCTGCTAATGGCTGCACACTGTGGCACGGAATTAACCTTGCCCTTATTATAAATCCCCACAGCAGAACCGTCTCCTCACCGCGGCCTGCTAGCGTTCTGTTCACTATTCATTAGCCAATCAGCTCTCCCGACCAGCCTGGCCAGACCCGCTCGGTTAAAACGTTCCCTTATTATTTGGCGGCCTGCCGAAAGGAAAGCCGCATCTGCCCAGGAGAGGCGAGAGAGAGAGAGAGAGAGAGTCCTAATGCATCGACTTCATTATCAGGCCAATAATATTCTGAGCAAGCACTCTCCGCATAATGTGAGCTCCCCGTCCAACACATTCTGCACCTGCAGCCGTACGCTGCCAGCTCCTCCATCTCCCGCCACCTTCCACAGAGGCACAACCTAATCTCCTCCTCGCATTGCATGCTGCATTCTGTTTACTGGCATGAATTGCTGTTATCTCCTGAGGGAATCGCGTTAGAGAATAGGACCTCTCGCCATGAGATTTGCCAAGTGGACCTAAACTCAGAACTTCCACTCCCTTTAAACCTTTAAAGAAAAAACATTTCTTGATTACAGCTGATACAAATCCTGCAATTAATCTGCAGTGTGTCCAATACCTGCTTCCATGGAAGCAGACATAGAGTTAACGTCCTGTGTTTACAAATTAGTTGCTCTGCTGAGGCAGTCAGCTGACACGGAAGAGATCAAATTACAGCTGTGATTAGTCTCAGATGAGGAGGAATTAGACAGGCTAAACTCTCTAAATAAATACAGGGTGAATTTCTCTATGCTTTCCTTCTGTCCTGAGCATGAGTTCAGGTCCAGTTTAACTCCTTGCCGACGGCTCCACGCCGGTTGGTGGCAGCCCCAGGACCGCGTGAACGCCTTCTATGGGCTAGCAGGAGATTGCGCACAGGCATTCAGGGGGGGGGCGATCAGACTCCACCAACAGAGAGCTCTGTTGGTGGGGAGAAAAAGGGGGGAGAGTCACTTGTGTGCTGAGTTGTGCGGCCCTGCAGCAAGGCCTTAAAACTGCAGTGGCCCAATTACTAAAAAATGGCCTGGTCACTAGGGGGGTTTAACACCGCGGTCCTCAAGTGGTTAAAAACAAGCTGGTTTTACTTTAGAGCTGTTCGCAAAACCGATCATGTAAGTACTTAATGTGAGGCTGTTCGAATAAATCAGTAAATGTCGGAAAGTACAATGACCAGATTTTTCTGGGCTCAACATGTGACCAGAGGCTGAGGAGGCAAGTGGCCAATGTCATTATTATTATTTACTATTTATATAGCGCTGACATCTTCTGCAGCATTGTACAGATTATATAGCCTTGTCACTAACTGTCCTCAGAGGGGCTCACAGTCTAATCCTACCATAGTCATAGTCTAATGTCCTACCATATTATTATCATGTATTTATATAGCACTGACATCTTCTGCAGCACACTACAGAGTACATAGTCATGTCACTAACTGTCCTTTACAGGGGCTCACAATCTAATCTCTACCATAGTCATATGTCTATGTACAGCATGTATTGTGTAGTGCATATATCATAGTATAGGGCCAATTTGGGGTAAAGCCAATTAAATTATCTGTATGTTTTTGGGATGTAGGAGGAAACCGGAGAGCCCAGAGGAAACCCACACAGACTCAGGGAGAACATAAAAACTCCGTGTAGATAGTGCCCTGGAAGGGATTAGAACCGGGGACCCAGCGCTGCAAGGCGACAGAACTAACCACTATGTCACCGTGCTGTTATAACAAAATAAGTAAAATGTCTTTTTTTCCTTTTTTTTCACAATATTATTTTTATTATTGATTTAGAAAATTCATTTATATAGGTCAGTGTTTGCCCATTGTCAAATCTTTCCTCACCCTAGTTTATGTTTATCACAAGCCGCAACATCTTTAGTCCTTTCAGGTGATCTCTGCGGAATGTTTATTTCTGAAAATTCTGAAGCCAGTGAAAATAATCCCTGCTCTCCCAGAACGCTTTGGGTGGAGAATTCCACATAACTAAACAGCCTAGGCGAAGCATCATTGGGAAGGCGAGGCTACCTGCCAATGTACAGCAATATATACTTAGCAACTGCCTTTCATGAAATGCTTTTGAAAACAAAGAAAACCCTGAGAATCCCCCATGGGGAGATGGACTAGTCCAAAACCTGCTGGTTCTGTCAGATTTTAACTGCTTACTTTTTTTTTGCTATAGTGGTCCTTTAGATCAGGGTTATCCACTTTCAAAACCACCCAGAGACTTCCCCCATCATCGACCCCTTCCAGCACTGCGACCCTCTGAACATATTACACAAGAGCTCGCTGAACGCGGTCACATGTCCAGGCTCGCGCCCGCGCAGTAGCACGAAGCCGCACATGCAAGGATTTTCCCTCCGTGCTACTGTGCAAGCATGGGCCATACTTGTGCCTGCGTAGTGCACCCACGCTCATACACACACGGGAGTGCCCCCGAAGAAGAAGTCTGTCCCGGCGAGCTGCGGAGGGGTGGGGGAGCACCTGCCAGAGGCTTCCCTCCACTGAGGTAAGTATGTAACGTTTCTATTCCCCCCCAGGTTTGCTGTAAGAGATGGAGCTGGGTCACACTGGCAGTGGATGTAGGTTGTATGAATTCCGAGCGTCTCCGGCTGCCGCTCCGCAAGGCGGGAAGCCAACCGTGGCAGCCTCTGAACATGCAGTTTATAAACAATCTATCTGTCACCTGCTGGGGAGGAAGTCAGACAGGGGAAGGTCACAGCTCTGCCGCCTGCTGCCGCCAACATGTACAAAATGCCTATTTAATTATCCCGGATCGCCGTAATCTTCCAAGGAAGACGCTGTGATTTGTGCCGCGGGGGCCGATTTAACCCTCTGAAACCAAGAGGCGAGAAACAGACAAGGAGCAGTGAGGAGGATCTGAGCAGCATAGAACATGGAGCAGCATAGAACATGGAACAGCATAGAGCATGGAGCAGCATAGAACATGGAGCAGCATAGAGCATGGAGCAGCATAGAGCATGGAGCAGCATAGAACATGGAGCAGCATAGAGCATGGAGCAGCATAGAGCATGGAGCAGCATAGAGCATGGAACAGCATAGAACATGGAGCAGCATAGAGCATGGAGCAGCATAGAGCATGGAGCAGCATAGAGCATGGAGCAGAGCATGGAACAGCATAGAGCATGGAGCAGAGCATGGAACAGCATAGAGCATGGAGCAGAGCATGGAACAGCATGGAGCAGCATAGAGCATGGGACAGCATAGAGCATGGAGCAGCATAGAGCATGGGACAGCATAGAGCATGGGACAGCATAGAGCATGGAGCAGCATAGAGCATGGAACAGCATAGAACATGGAGCAGCATAGAACATGGAGCAGCATAGAGCATGGAACAGCATAGAGCATGGAACAGCATAGAGCATGGAACAGCATAGAGCATGGAACAGCATAGAGCATGGAGCAGAGCATGGAACAGCATAGAGCATGGAGCAGAGCATGGAACAGCATAGAGCATGGAGCAGAGCATGGAACAGCATAGAACATGGATCAGCATAGAGCATGGAACAGCATAGAGCATGGAGCATGGAACAGCATGGAGCAGCATAGAGCATGGAGCAGCATAGAGCATGGAACAGCACAGAGCATGGAACAGCATAGAGCATGGAGCATGGAACAGCATGGAGCAGCATAGAGCATGGAGCAGCATAGAGCATGGAACAGCATAGAGCATGGAGCAGCATAGAGCACAGAACAGCATGGAGCATGGAACAGCATAGAGCATGGAGCAGCATAGAGCATGGAGCAGCATAGAGCATGAAGCAGTATAGAGCATAGACCAGCATAGAGCATAGAGCAGCATAGAGCACAGAACAGCATAGAACATGGAACAGCATAGAGCATGGAACAGCATGGAGCATGGAGCAGCATAGAGCATGGAACAGCATAGAGCATGGAGCAGCATGGAACAGCATGGAGCATGGAACAGCATGGAGCATGGAGCAGCATAGAGCCTGGAGCAGCATAAAGCATAGACCAGCATAGAGCATGGAGCAGCATAGAGCACAGAACAGCATAGAACATGGAACAGCAAAGAACATGAAACAGCATAGAACATGGAGCAGCATAGAGCATGGGACAGCATAGAGCATGGGACAGCATAGAGCATGGGACAGCATAGAGCATGGAGCATGGAACAGCATGGAGCAGCATAGAGCATGGAGCAGCATAGAGCATGGAACAGCACAGAGCATGGAACAGCATAGAGCATGGAGCAGCATAGAGCATGGAGCAGCACAGAGCATGGAACAGCATGGAGCATGGAGCAGCATAGAACATGGATCAGCATAGAGCATGGAACAGCATATAGCATGGAGCATGGAACAGCATGGAGCAGCATAGAGCATGGAGCAGCATAGAGCATGGAACAGCACAGAGCATGGAACAGCATAGAGCATGGAGCATGGAACAGCATGGAGCAGCATAGAGCATGGAGCAGCATAGAGCATGGAACAGCATAGAGCATGGAGCAGCATAGAGCACAGAACAGCATGGAGCATGGAACAGCATAGAGCATGGAGCAGCATAGAGCATGGAGCAGCATAGAGCATGAAGCAGTATAGAGCATAGACCAGCATAGAGCATAGAGCAGCATAGAGCACAGAACAGCATAGAACATGGAACAGCATAGAGCATGGAACAGCATGGAGCATGGAGCAGCATAGAGCATGGAACAGCATAGAGCATGGAGCAGCATGGAACAGCATGGAGCATGGAACAGCATGGAGCATGGAGCAGCATAGAGCCTGGAGCAGCATAAAGCATAGACCAGCATAGAGCATGGAGCAGCATAGAGCACAGAACAGCATAGAATATGGAACAGCAAAGAACATGAAGCAGCATATAGCATGGGACAGCATAGAGCATGGGACAGCATAGAGCATGGAACAGCATAGAACATGGGTGCCAATTTAATCCTCTGCTGTAACTGAGACGAGAAACAGACAAGGAGCATTGAGGAGGAATTGAGCAGCATAGGAAAAGCCGATGCAAATATCTAAACTATCATGTTACATCCTAATGCATGTTTAGGGCTTTATTGGTATAATATAGGTGGGGGTAGTTATTTTAAATTAGGGAGTAGATTAGTGTTAGGAACAGCAAGAAAGGTTTTGGGCCAGGTTAGTGTCAGGGATAAGGATAGAAGACTAGGGAAGGATAGTATTAGAGATAGGGAAAGACGAGTGGGAAAAGTTAGACTAATGGTAGTTCAGCAAATATGATAAGTAGTAGGGATATATGGTAGATATAAAAGTATGAATGGTTAGTGCCAGGCACAAGGGTGTTAGGGATAGGTCAGGGCGGCAGGTGTCGTTAGGCATAGGTCAGGGCGGCAGGTGCTGTTAGGGATAGGTAAGGGCGGCAGTTGCTGTTAGGGATAGGTCATGGCAGCAGGTGCTGTTAGGGATAGGTCAGGGCGGCTGGTGTCGTTAGGAATAGGTCAGGGCGGCAGATGCTGTTAGGGATAGGTAAGGGCAGCAGGTGGTGTTAGGGATAGGTCAGGGCGGCAGGTGCTGTTAGAGATAGGTCACGGCGGCTGGTGTCGTTAGGGATAGGTCAGGGCGGCAGGTGCTGTTAGGAATAGGTCAGGGCGGCAGGTGCTGTTAGGGATAGGCCAGAGTGTCAGGTGCTGTTAGGGATAGGTCAGGGCGGCAGGTGCTGTTAGGGATAGGCCAGGGTGTCAGGTGCTGTTGGGAATAGGTGAGGCAGCAGGTGCTGTTAGGAATAGGTCAGGGCAGCAGGCGCTGTTAGGAATAGGTCAGGGCAGCAGGCGCTGTTAGGAATAGGTCAGGGCAGCAGGCGCTATTAGGGATAGGCCAGGGTGTCAGGTGCTGTTGGGAATAGGTGAGGGTGCAGGTGCTGTTAGGGATAGGTCAGGGCAGCAGGTGCTGTTAGGGATAGGTCAGGGCAGCAGGTGCTGTTAGGGATAGGCCAGGGTGTCAGGTGCTGTTGGGAATAGGTGAAGGTGCAGGTGCTGTTAGGGATAGGTGAGGGTGCAGGTGCTGTTTTGGAGAGATCAGGGCGACAGGTGCTGTTAAGGATAGGCCAGGGTGTCAGGTGCTGTTGGGAATAGGTGAGGGTGCAGGTGCTGTTAGGGATAGGTGAGGGTGCAGGTGCTGTTAGGGATAGGCCAGAGTGTCAGGTGCTGTTAGGGATAGGTCAGTGCGGCAGGTGCTGTTAGGGATAGGCCAGAGTGTCAGGTGCTGTTAGGGATAGGTCAGTGCGGCAGGTGCTGTTAGGGATAGGCCAGAGTGTCAGGTGCTGTTAGGGATAGGTCAGTGCGGCAGGTGCTGTTAGGGATAGGCCAGAGTGTCAGGTGCTGTTAGGGATAGGTCAGTGCGGCAGGTGCTGTTAGGGATAGGCCAGGGTGTCAGGTGCTGTTAGGAATAGGTCAGGGCAGCATGGGCTATTAGGGCTAGGTCAGGCTTGCATGTGCTGTTAGGGTTAGGTGAGGGGACAGGTGCGGTTAGGGATAGGTCAGGGCGGTAGGTGCTGTTAGGGATAAGTGAGGGGACAGGTGCTGTTAGGAATAGGTCAGGGTGGCAGGTACTGTTGGGAATAGGTCAGGGCAGCAGGTGCTGTTGGAAATAGGTGAGGGTGCAGGTGCTGTTAGGGATAGGTGAGGGCAGCAGGTGCTGTTAGGGAGAGATCAGGGCGGCAGGTGCTGTTAGGTATAGGTCAGGGCGGCAGGTGCTGTTAGGAATAGGTCAGGGCAGCATGGGCTGTTAGGGCTAGGTCAGGGCGGCAGGTGCTGTTAGGGTTAGGTGAGGGGACAGGTGCGGTTAGGGATAGGGGAGGGCGGCAGAGCGAGGAGGATAGGAAGAGGCCATGGATGATAGGTTCTCTGGTTCAGAGTTTATCTCTGTGTATTCTGAACACACTACAACGGTTATATATGAAAAAGAAAATTAATGACCTCACCCCACGCCTTGCACCCGACTGTGCGCACAAGAATGTGGAGAACTTCTACGAGGTTGGTTGGATAGCGGTGTCATTGTACACCAGCCTCCACTCCTGACCTCAGATAAACCTAATTCCACCCGCATCCAATACAAAAACAACAGGGAACATGGTCTTTGTGCATATTATGCAGATGTTAAAGAACAGAATAATTAGTCACTAGCAGGCTGAGCTGGTACAATAGGCCCTCCAGCGTCAGGATAATTACTTTGTACTTTCTATGTGTTATGTAAACCATTTTATCACATATTTTTAATATGGGATTGAGCAGGCCAGGAAGGGCTCTGCGCTGCGTAGCAGTGTGAGCGGGAGATAATCTACCTGGCTCCATAACTCATTTGCTGCAGAAAAAACACTCTTCATCTGTTATTGAATATAAATTAAAGCGTTGGAAGTTAAAATAAAAGCAGGGCAGTGTCCTGCCCAATCAGAGAAGAGCTAACCAAACTATCAGGGCAGGAACAGAAAGAGGAAACCAATGGAATAAGAGGGGCAGGACAGGAAGGATAGGGGAGAACAGAAGGAAAATCAAAAAGTTGGGAAGAAAAGACAGGAGCAATGGATAGCAGAACGCCCAGTAAGAGAGGAGCGAATCCGATCTGTGAGGATGTGAGAAGGGCAGGAAGAGGAAACACATGGAGTAAGAGGGGCGGGACAGGAAGAAGAGGGGAGAACAGCAGGCAAATCAAGGAGTTAGGAACAAAAGACAGGAGCAATGGAGAGCAGAACTCCCAGTAAGAGAGGAGCGAATCCGATCTGTCAGGATGTGAGAAGGACAGGAAGAGGAAACAAATGGAGTAAGAGGGGCGGGACAGGAAGAAGAGGGGAGAACAGCAGGCAAATCAAGGAGTTAGGAACAAAAGACAGGAGCAATGGATAGCAGAACGTCCAAGGAGCGGGAAAGAGAGTAGAAAAGTAAAGGAAAAGGATAGGATCCCGGAGAGAGGATGAGAAGAGAGAAGAACAGAAAAGTCCAGAAGGGACAAGGGCAGAGAGAAGAGGAAGCTAGTAGTAAGGTGAGGAACGGCTGAGAAGGGATGGGAAAGGAGAAGAGCAGAGAGAAGAATAAAACAGAGATGAAATATGGAGAAGGAGTTTGGCCACTAGGAAAAATCCAGGCTTTATTCATTTTCATGATCAAGGGCACATCAATAGACAAACATTAAAGCAGTGAGGGTACACATGCGGCCTGACAGTCGTTTTGCGGACATCTCCTTCTTCAGAGGCAATAATGCATTAGTGCCTCTGAAGAAGCAGAAGTCTGCAAAAACGGCTGTCAGGCCGCATGTGTACCCTCACTGCTTCAATGTTTGTCTATTGATGTGCCTTTGATCTTGGAGATTAATCAAGCCTGGATATTACCGATTGTCCGGACTCCTTCTCCATATTTTACAGTTCTGCCTCACCGTGAGCACAGGTATTGGGGCTTGTTGGGCACCACTGCTTCAAAACAGAGATGAAAGAGGATAGAAGGAGTAGAATTGGGAGAGGAAAAGGGACAAGTGAAAGGAGGTGAAGAGAGTGAAGAGGATAAAGGAGAGGGAAGAGCAAAAGAGTGATGGTGGGGGGAAAGGAGTGTGGAGCAAAACCAAGAACAAAGAGGATAGAAGAAGGGAAGAATGGACAGAAGGAAAGTGAGCTGAAGGGAGCAAAGAGGAAAAAGGATAGGGGAAGAGGTAGGAGGATAACAGAAGAGAGGAGAAGCAGAAAATAATATTTGTAAAAATCTAAAAAATACTGAACCAGTCAGCTGAGAAGGTGCAGAGGTACTGCCCCTGACTGTGAAGCATGATGTCATGAGCGACTCCCGGGTCAGGGAAAAAAAATACTGAACCACACACTTTTAATGAAACCAAAGGATTATCTCTACCTCTGCTGGTTCCCACACAGCAGACTATATACATTACAGACGCCCTCAGGGTTAAAAGCTCAGGCTTTGCTGCAGACGTCATAGAAAATCACAGCAAGGCTCAACTAGGAATGACATGAATTTCTGATGAACAGAACTGCTGCTGTGTAATCCAGAAGTATGTGAGGAAGCAAATGTGAAAGTGGGTCTTAGAAAGGGTACATCTGGGTTCAGAGCTGGTTCATTCAACATAATTGCCAAGCTGCTCTCTGTCTGATACTCGGATACCTTAGAAGGTAAAGCTGATCTTTAGTGGTGTTATCATAGACCCATCAATTGCCAAATACCAACCTATTATCTAACTGAAGATCCCATTCCTAATATCTAACCCTAATCTCCTTCCAAATGTCTAGCCCACTCCTCATTCCTAACTTTAACCATCTCACCCTAACTAATCAAAGTAGATTTGCCCTGGTACCCTAACACCAGCCCTCAGAAATGGAACCTAACCCTAAGACCATTTCCTGTCCTCTCTTCAAGCACCAAATACAAGAACCAGAGTTGGTTATCTTGACAACCGCCCTCCAGCTAATGAACAGCAACCCAGCTGGTTGTCAGCATCATCTATGCTGTAGCCTGAGTGCTTGTGAGCAAACCGACCAACCACAACACAACAACCTACATTGAGCTTGCAAATAGGTTTTGTTTGTGATGGAATTCCTGAATTCCGAAACACTTTAAGAGAATCTCTCTTAGTTTCCCAACAACTTGTATTTCACTAACGTGTCAGAAATGTTTGCTATGCTCCAATATGACCCAAAAAAGGATTACAAACTCTTTAGACTTCAATCTGTATTAAAACATAAAAGAAAAAATGGGGGCTTGCCTAAGTAGAGCGCTCTATCCAGAGGCTTCCCATCTCCTCAACGACGCCACCAATCCAGCACTGGGACCCTCTGAAGATACCTAACAAGAGCTTGTTGGGTATGTTCTCCTGGCCACTTTCCCCACCATGTATGAACGTGGCGGCACTGCACACACAGGAGTATGGCCAGGTCTGCGCAGTAAGCCAAAGCCACCTGTCCTTCTGTGCCTGTCGCAGCTGTTCTTGTGTATGTGCAGTACAGCCACACTCTTACATAGAGGGGATCACGGCCATGAACAAGAAGAGCATCCCAATTAGTGGCGGTGGAATCATGGTGGACATGGGGAGCCTTTAGACCATTGGGAAGGACATGGAAAGCCTCTAGTCTAGACCATTGATGAGGACATGGGAAGGCTCTGGACCATTGATGAGGACATTGGAAGCCTCTGGACACTTAATGAGGACATGGAAAGCCTCTGGACCATTGATGAGGACATGGGAAACCTCTGGACCATTGATGAGGACATAGGAAACCTCTGGACCATTGAGTAGGACATGGGAAGCCTCTGGACCATCAAGGAGGACATGTGAAGCCTTTAGACCATCGAGGAGGTTAGAGAAGCCTCTGGACCATTGAGTAGGACATGAAAAACTTCAGGACCACTCAGGGGGGCATGGGAAGTCACTGGATCATCGGTGAGGATATAGGAAGTCTCTGGACTATTGAGCAGGACATGGGAAACCTCTATACCATCAAGCAGGACATGGGAAGCTTCTGGACCATCGATGAGGACAAAGGAAGTCTCTGGATTATTGAGGAGGAGATGGGAACCCTCTGGACCATCCTAAAGCCTCTCTTTACTTATGTAGCTATCCATTTTTTTTCTATACAGATATGCTTTAACAGAGTTTTTTTAGTTTAGTTTTAGTTTAGTTCAGTAATGGAGTCCGGGTCCGGAGAAACTTAAAAAGTCAGAAGAGATGTTTTTCCGGACTCGGTAACAATGTAGCCGCGTCAAGGGCATCACTATAAGTTCCTCAATTACTATAATTGTAGCCAGAGCCTTTCCGAAATCTCCCGGCTCATCTAACGTGTCATTTACACGAGTCATCACGGCGCTTTAGCGTTTTAATTTAAGCCCAATTTTGTCCTTTTATTAAATCTTTGCGCTGCTGACTACAATTCATATTTAAATACATGTTAAAAGTCTTTCCCAAAATTAAAGTCATCCATAATGCCCATTGTCTGCTTTGTGTTAGCTTCAGGCTTTAATATGTTGGAAATTAAATGCGTCTGCTTAATATCAGCACTCTGCGGAATCTATCAGATGCGTTAAGGTTATCGTTTAATCTTCCAAGGTTTCGCTCTGAGCAGTCGGACAGGTCAGGAATAGAAAAAAACACACACAAAAAGAAAAGCTCCTAAGAGTGCCAGACGATAGAAAACAGATGCATATTTATGCACCATTATGAAAATCATTTTTGGATAGCCTCGACGGCAAGACGGAAGAATAATTGCCTCGGCATCTCAGGGTAGGATTTAACCACCAGGCTTTCTAACCAACAGCTCAACAGTTTGCAGCTACGTCATGTGTTTATTTTAAATAATTTTCCTCACTTCAGGTTCCCTTTAAGCAGAGTTGCGCGCAGAAGCACCATCCCTGCATTCCCTCATCACACACCACCCGGCTACTTTTACATGCCACCCGGCTACTATTTCATGCCACCCGGCTGGAAAAAAATCTGGGGAGGATACTGGAATTCCACTAATCACAGTGGACTAAAAGGGCGTGGTATAGGAGAAAGAGATTGATGAGCAGACTACACTGGAGGGAAGTATGATGTGTGTATGTTTATTTTGACTGGTAGTTTTCAGTTGAGGTTTGCTTTAGGCAATTTTACACCTAAGATTAGCATTGCAATGACTTTCATATGACCCTACATCACTGTACGGCAACAGGGTCATATGCACAGCACTACCCACCTGCTAGTGACGTACTTGCTGCTACTCAGAATGCCCCCCCACCTGGTAAGTAGATCAGCATTTATTATTTTTCAGCTCATGTATTCTTTAATGCTGTGCACAGGAAGTGAATGAACATAGCAGTTTGATTGGCTTCGGGAACACATGTTCCCGTTCACCAATCCATACTGAGTAAGTCCTGCTGTGAACGAGTGGCAGGAGCGAGTGTGAGCGTGCGCACCAATGACTGACAGTCCTGTTTTCAGGATAAAGACACAAACTGGATACATAAATACGTCCAGTTTGTGTTAACAGGTTAAGTATGGTACAAAGATAATTAAAGTACGTTGCATGGTCTATCAGGGCCTCAGTGTAACTTATTCAAGCAAAGCGAAGCATAAGCGCGCTAATACTGCGCTCTGTAAAGCAATATGCATGTTTATGGCATGCCATTAGGGCCATTTCACACTGAAAATCATGTTAGGTATTGCAAAATTGCTGTGATGGCATTCACGATCAATTCAAAACCGTGCGTTTTGAACAGCGATTATATGTTTGGATGGTTTTGACGGCGTGATTGCGTCTGCAATTTCCGACACTGGAGGGAAAAGCGGTATGTGATTTACCTGAGCACCCATACTTTCCACACAGGTGCAAACGCTCAAAAAAAGCAGCAGGACCAACAATCGGACAAAAGCGGATCATATTTGCATTCCAACTATTGGGGAAAATCCTGGGTTTGCAAACTGCAAATTCAGGTATATAAGATATCTCCTTGGTGGGAATTCTTCATAGAGACCAACGATATGGGGTAACCACCAGTACGGTATACTGGGCATATCAGTATTCTTATTCTTGTACACTGAATCAGTAGTAGAGGAATTGCAAGTCTTTTTAATTGCATATTTGTGTGAGTTTGCAGTCTGCTTTTGTACTTGAATCTGCACTTCATATGACCCTGCAGCAGAGCACACCGACAAGGTCATATGCATAGGCCCGCCCCCCGCTCAGTGACGTGGGTCATATGCATAGGCCCCCCCCCCCCCCCACTCAGTGACGTGCTTCCTGCTGGACAGGAAGTACGTTGCTAGGATTCCTGTCAGTCCTACCCATGGGGTAGACACAGATCATGCCTTAATGCAAAGATGACCTTGTGGTGAGTATGCCGCAATTTATAAAGACTCTAAAGCGAGTCTAAATTTACGTTTTTAACGCCTATTTATGCTAAGCATAAGCTAGTGCTTATAGTGCCGCTGTGCCCATAAAGCACGCCTCTTTCACCCGTCTGGTCCGCCCTTGTCTCCTATTTACCTCCTTCTCCACCTCTCAGATCTCGCACATGTGTGCCTGCGCCGCTTCATTACAGTCCTCAGCAGCGAGATCTGAGAGGGGGTAACAGGGTAGGGTGGGCTAGTCTGGTCCAGTCTCTTTCTTCCATACCCTGGGCGCCCCAGACCTTACGGCATGAGCAATGGTCTCCCCCCAGCATATGCGGTGACTGTGGAATCTCCAGCACCCGATAATGCTACATCATAATGACATTATCATGTCTCGTATACACATTGTGTAAACATCAGCAGGTCCCATATGCGCACTGCATATCAGCATCGTGTATCACCTGGCATCAATGACACCCGGCGTATAAGACGACCCCTGACATTTCAGATGATTTTCAAGGGTTAACAAGTAGTCTTATACGCCAGAATATATAGTACATAACTATACTACACTAAAAGTGACTTTTGTTTCTATTTTTCACTTTGTGCCTTTGAGACCAACAGCCCTATGGACTGTCCATTCACTAGAGACTATAAGATTACTGAGACTGCAGCCTATCCAATCACTAGAGGCTAGTAACATCAGTGAGAATGCAACCAATCTATTCCCTAGAGACCAGTGACATCACTGAGAATGCAGCCTATCCATTCACTACAGACCAGTGACATCGCTTAGAATGCAGCCTATCCATTCCCTAGAGACCAGTGACATCACTGAGAATGCAACCTATCCATTCACTAGAGACCAGTGACATCACTGAGAATGCAGCCTATCCATTCACTAGAGACCAGTGACATCACTGAGAATGCAGCCTATCAATTCACTAGAGACCAGTGACATCACTGAGAATGCAGCCTATCCATTCACTAGAGACCAGTGACATCACTGAGAATGCAGCCTATCCATTCACTAGAGACCAGTGACATCACTGAGAATGCAGCCTATCCAGTCACTAGAGACCAGTGACATCACTGAGAATGCAGCCTATCCATTCACTACAGACCAGTGACATCACTGAGAATGCAGCCTATCCATTCACTACAGACCAGTGACATCACTGAAAATGCAGCCTATCCAGTCACTAGAGACCAGTGACATCACTGAGAATGCAGCCTATCCATTCACTAGAGACCAGTGACATCACTGATAATGCAGCCTATTCATTCACTAGAGACCAGTGACATCACTGAGAATGCAGCCTATCCATTCACTACAGACCAGTGACATCACTGAGAATGCAGCCTATCAATTCACTAGAGACCAGCAACATCACTGAGAAAGCAGCCTATCCATTCACTAGAGACCAGTGACATCGCTGAGAATGCAACCTATCCATTCACTAGAGACCAGTGACATCGCTGAGAATGCAGCCTATCCATTCACTAGAGACCAGTGACATCACTGAGAATGCAGCCTATCAATTCACTAGAGACCAGTGACATCACTGAGAATGCAGCCTATCCATTCACTAGAGACCAGTGACATCGCTGAGAATGCAGCCTATCCATTAACTAGAGACCAGTGACATCACTGAGAATGCAGCCTATCCACTCACTAGAGACCAGTGACATCACTGAGAATGCAGCCTATCCATTCACTAGAGACCAGTGACATCACTGAGAATGCAGCCTATCCATTCACTAGAGAACAGTGACATCACTGAGAATGCAGCCTATCCATTCACTAGAGACCAGTGACATCACTGAGAATGCAGCCTATCCATTCACTAGAGACCAGTGACATCACTGAGAATGCAGCCTATCCATTCACTAGAGACCAGCGACATCACTGAGAATGCAGCCTATCCATTCACTAGAGACCAGTGACATCACTGAGAATGCAGCCTATCCATTCACTAGAGACCAGTGACATCGCTGAGAATGCAGCCTATCCATTCACTAGAGACCAGTGACATCACTGAGAATGCAGCCTATCCATTAACTAGAGACCAGCGACATCACTGAGAATGCAGCCTATCCATTCACTAGAGACCAGTGACATCACTGAGAATGGGGCCTATCCATTCACTAGAGTCCAGTGACATCACTGAGAATGCAGCCTATCCATTCACTAGAGACCAGTGACATCACTGAGAATGGGGCCTATCCATTCACTAGAGACCAGTGACATCACTGAGAATACAGCCTATCCATTTACTAGAGACCAGTGACATCACTGAGAATGCAGCCTATCCATTTAGTGCAGAACAGTCACACCACTGAGAATCACTTACTATAAAGCCTATCCATTCACTAGAAACTGTCCTCACTATGAAGACAGAAGTGGGCGCTATCTTGGATTTTAGATCACTGGAAGCATTTGTGCCTTGGAGGAAACGTAATGACTTAAACTCGCCCACGTGGTGGAATTGGAAGTGGAATATTCTGTTGCTCTTCCAGACTTCTTTGGTGAAGGATTGTAGGCTCGAAAGTCAGCAGAATCCCCCTTCAAACAGTTAACTGTATCTATATTATGCAAGCTGCACATGTCCACGGAGCCCGCTCTGCTCTTGTATTTTTTGATTTGCAATATAATACGTGTAAAACGTATCAATGTCATATCAAGCGGTGACCTCTGCAAGGCAAAAGGCCGGGCTGCGTTCACACATCCTGTAAATGTTAGCGAAATAAAAACAATCCAGATTTCAAGCAATCTCCACGGAATTAGTCGGATTCTGGCAAGTGCTCTAATTACCCAATTTCTAAGAGTCAGAGTCAATTCAGGACAAACTTTTTCTCCAATGTACGCAGCCTGAACCAACTACTGCTCAGCTAAGCTTCCCAACTGCGAAAGAAGTCCTGAAAGTTAAATCGGGAGCTCCGCTTCGGGGCCTCAAAAAGTTTCCACCATGGCCATAGACTGAAGGTACAAGTTATTGAGGATGTCCTAAGCTGAATGGTATGGCTAGAAAACCATAACCAGATGGTAAATGGAGGCCTTGCATGCATAGCTTTCTATTCTTGGAGCCATTAATGGACGCCCAAGTAGCATCCTTGGACCACCGGCTGTCAACAAGGCTTGGGCCCCGATATCAAAAGGATGGAACGGTGCCGAATTCGAAACAGTTCCCCCTCCGCACGTCTTTCTTCTCCTCATTTCCCTCCCTCCGCTGTTTTTTCCCCCTCATCACAGTCTCCTGGCTTCAGCTTCCAAGCTCTCAATCGCTTTTGATGTTTTGCACCCCTTTGCAAGTTCCTGGCACGCGCAATACCCGAGACGCCAATAAAACGCGAGCTCCTTCATTGTTCTAGTCGTGCGGAATAGCTCAAATTGAAATCGGTCTTCCTTTCCACATTTTCCCCTTATTTTAACTAGCACGCCACCGTTTCCAATCTCTGTCTTGTGGAGTCAGCCTGGGAACTCAGTTCCAATAGACACACAAGGCTCTCATCAACCGGCCCCTCCCACCGGCCTTTGACGCTCATTCCAAATCCAACCTCCTTCCCCCCTCCCAGAATATTTCCATTCCATAGCGCAACCGAGGCAACAGAATAAAGAAAAACAAGAACAGATATATTAAAAAAGAGATAGTATCTCTAGAGTCTTTTATCTTAAATAGGTACGGGAGAGGCAGCGAGTTCACATCTTTCGGCTACCTGAGGTTTATTCAAAGCTAATTGCCGAGCGCTCCACAGTGAGACCTCATAAAAATAGTAAAGCGTGTCCGCAGCTCCAACGGGGAGAGCAATCACAACACAGTTTGGGTTGCGTTCAAAACTTTAAATTGAAACTGGTGAGAATGGAAGAGGACGGAAGAGGCACGTGACGCCTCTACGCTTTCAAAGAGTAATCTTTTCAACACCCATAACGCCAACGTAACAAAGACAGTTAACTCCTCAGCTGCTCACATTACTGACAGCTCTATGTTTTGATTGTTTGTAGATCATCTTGGAGAGTTAGCCTTGTCAGGGAACTTCAGTGAAAGCAATGACCTAAGAACAGTCAAACTTTCATCAAAAATATGGACCTTATAAAAGTAGAAATTCTGGAAAATCCCATTGTAGCTTTATGGAAGAAAGGGCAAACAATGACTTTTAACATTTTTTGCGAAGGAAAAGATAATGTGATGAATAGTATTATTCCTATATAAAATAGCTTTTTCCTATAGTATTATTCATAATGTCTATAAGGTAGAATTTCCATATTTGTCCATTCTTCTTTCAGTAAAAATGGCTCCAACGGCTCCTGTCCAATCACCTTCCCGACATCGCATGTGAAATTTGAAACTAAAAAGTTAGGAAGCCATGCCACACCAAAAATTTGGAATTTTATTCAAGTACTTTGAATGTTTTTTATTGTATTGATTCATTCATAATTAAGGTATGGATGCACTTTCACATACATGACAAAAAATAAATTAAATAAATATATATAAATATATATATGTATATATATATTAATATATATTATAGGTTCAAAGGTACAGTTAATTTTTTTTGTATTTAAATAAACGCCAGATTTAGGCTGAGATTGGGTCTGTTTTTCGGGTCAAACATGGTGCTTCCAAACACTCACTGACTAACCCGTCATACTGAAAAAGTTTCAACATTTGTTTTTAAAATTTATTTTAAAGTCAACATTTTAACAAAGAAATATGTTTTAAGTTTTGTAAAAAAAAAAAGAAAAAGAAAAATGGAGTAGTAGTTTTTCTTTAAATGCTTGTTTTAAATTCAGCAAGTGTCCTTAGACTGGGCATTAAAAATATATGTTGTATTTTCTATATATACACACCGTATAGAAATTATTTGCCTCACCAAAATTATAATTTCCAAATTGTCTGAATATTCTGCATGCATCATCCCTCACCAGAATTCTGACCAATGTCTGAAATTATTTACAAAAATAACCAAAGGATAGATTTTTGGACTGATTCCAAAGCCCCAGAATCCCCTGGAGGGGAAACCTGGGAGAAGCTGTTTATCCTTGTTAGCAGTAACACAGCAGGAGATATAGAAATGCCTTTTGGAAGAATGCTGATACTGAGGCCATAACACAAAAAAACTTTCCAGGGAACATAGAAGCTTTTTAAGTGACTTTTCAAAATAGAATATAAGCAAAAGAGAATGTGTTCTAAAATACCAAGTAAAAAATTATATAACTTAGTGAATGATTTTATTTGATGCATCATGAAGTCATCCATTAGCACGTCTTAGCATTGGCAAGAACACAACCATGACACTTGATGGCTTTGAACAGTATGTACTCACGCATAAGGCTGAAAAAATTGATTTTTCCAACAGTTTCCCAGCACTCAGGGGACTTAATAAGACTCAATTAAAAACAGGCATTTGTAATAATCTAAGTCTTCACTTAACAACAAAATTTTACCCTACAGAAAGAGATGTTTGTCCTGTTATTTGCTCACATTATCTCTTCACAGCTGTGTCCTTTAGCTCTGTGTAAAGGTGGAAAGCCATGCTAATTGGCTGTCTATTTTATTGCCTGTCTTCACTGTTTCTGTTCATCCCCTTGCTTATAATTGTCACATAACACAGCCTTTTTTTTAAAGATATTGGAAATTATAATGCACATACTATAAAAGTGTTCTATGATCTCTAATGTACCTCACTGCTGGTAAAGTTCCTCTTAGCACTGGTCACTAGTCTGCTCCAGCAACCCAACCCTAACATGTTTTCTTTTTTCAAGTCCAATGGGGTAGGTGCTCCTCCAGTTATGATCGTACGTTTTTCTGGACTTTGGAACGACCAATCACATACCAATAATGATCACTGCATAGGCTGTGGAGAGAGTCTCCAAATAAGTTTCTGGTAGTCACCATCGCAGAGGACCTGTCCTAGGCTGACAACACCTTAGCTGTAACTGGCAAAGCACAACAACACCTCTATTTTTGAGAAAGCTAAAGAGCATAACCTTTCTCAGAAGATGCTGGTTAATTTCTACAGATGCACTATAGAAAGTGTTTTGACCAATTGCATGACGGCCTCGTACAACAGCTGCACCAAGGCTGCTAGAAAAGCCCTTCAACAAGTTGCAAAAACAGCAGAGGTCATTATGGGCAATGCGCTACCATCACTTGAACTTTCATGTAAAGACTTTCTGTATGAGAAGGGCAAAAACACTATCAAGGACATAACTCATCCTGGAAACTCCTTGTATGAGCTCTTACCATCAGGTGCACATTTAAAGGGGAACTGAAGAGAGTGGTATATGGAGGCTGTCATGTTTATTTCCTTTTAATCAATACCAGTTGCCTGGCAGCCCTGCTGGTCTATTTCTCTGCAGTAGTATCTGATTAAAACCAGAAACAAGCATGCAGCTAGTCTTGTCAGATCAGACTTATAAGTCTGAACCACTGAAACACCTGATCTGCTGCATGCTTGTTCAGGGGCTATGGCTAATAGTATTAGAGGCAGAGGATCAGCAGGGCTGCCAGGCAACTGGTATTGTCTAAAAGGAAATAAACATGACAGCCTCCATATACCTCTCTCTTCAGTTCCCCTTTAAGATCAATGCGCATACACACATACAGACTGAAAAAACAGATTTATCCCATCTGCCATAAACTTTCTAATCTTCTCTGAGATAATTTTTTATATAAACATGTGATCAATAATAATAATTATGATGCTAACCACTTAACACTGTGCTCAACATGTTTAAATATTTGAAGTATTTGGCATATTTGTACAACTCCTCTATTTCTACCATTGTTATGTCATCTTGTGATATTTTTATGCTATTATGCTCACTGTTGTGATAAATTACCAACCAAATAAAACCCTCAAAAAAACAAACCAAATACTGACCAACCCAATAAAAGAGCAGGCCATCGCTTGTTGCTGGGTAAACTTCCCATCACTGACCGCTGTCTATAGCTAATCAGCAGTGGTTCTACTACTTCCTTGTTTCTGTACTTACTTCGTAGACAGACTCCAAGCATGGCTGCCTCAGACTCATCATAGCACTATGGGCCAGGAAAAAAAGACTAAAAACTAGTTAGTAAAAAGCTTGCAAACTTTTTGTAGAAGTAAATTATAGATTTAATTGTTTACATTGAAGGGACATCGATGGTTTAAGATGTGCTGCTCAAAACTAAGAGCTAGTTCAGATAAATAGTTAAATGGCTCGGTCATTGGCCAGCAAAAGTTAAGCCGTCGACACATGGCTGCTGCCCGTACAACCAAATGGAGGTTAGCGGTTACAAGAGACTAACCTCATGGTTCAAAACCGGACCATACAATGACAAAATCAACCAAGACACTAGTCTATGTCCACATCTCTAGTGGGTAAACTCAGTGGGTAAAATTCCAGTTTCACCACACAACATGTGTCTGTAGACAGATGGAATACATGCTAGCTAGGCCGAGCTCGTTTATTTTAGTAAATAATTTGTTAGGCGCTTAGGGTGTAGGGTGATGGCTAGCGAGGCCTATGCCCTGTCAGAGTAACATGCATGAGTGTGCACATATCCATTTCATTGCCATGGTTCCAGTGGTGGGTGCTGATGAGCAGGGAGCCATGGCAACCAGCGGTTCCCTGCCCATCACTGTGGTCTGTGTGTCAGGCACAGAATTTGTGATTTCTTCTGGCCTGGTGAACCTGACTGCCGGTTAACACAAGCCGGAGCACTGTGCAATCATGACACGCTAATAAATCAGCCCCAAAAAGTTAAGACACAAAGCCGAAACTTTGTTCTCTTTCAGGAAGGCAGACGTGCTAATTAGCTGAATTTTGTCATTTCATTACCAGTGTAATTTTAATAACACTCTCCTATCTCTTCACACACAAAACCAGAATCTTTCTTTATACATATCTAAGGCTGTTCGCAAGTGTCCAATTATCAGACAGGCTAGATATCATCACGAACGCAATTAGTTTAATGATTTTCTTACTCTAGAAAAGTTTCTAACTTTGTACCTAATTTATGACTGACATCTCATTAATCGTGGACATGACAATGATGTAGCTTCTCCACCGTGGAGGAAAAACAAGGAAAACGTTCCCTTACAAGCTTAAGAAAAAAATAATTCAGTAATAGAAGGTGCACTAACTCCCAATTACGACTATAATAAGCCAGAAGGAGTGCCTCCTCAGAATCTAGTCTAGTAACTATTGTTCTATGGAGAGGAGCACCTCCTAAACCTTAGGGTTTAGGTTGTGCTCCTCTCCACTCTCTCCATACAATAGTTAAGAAACAAATACACTAACAATTTAAAAAAAAAAGGCAAGAGCAAAAAGAGAGAAAAAAAATCACCTTGTGAGAACGTTGTTATCTTGAAAGAACTTGACGTTCTTTGAGCGAGTTACTTGTGAGCAATTACGAGGCAGCTCCAAAAATGTGTCAAGCTTCCTGTGTTGGCCTACAACTCCACTCCGCAGCCAGAGATTCGGCTTAATTGATGCCACAGCCTCCGAGAGTTCATCCTCAGGCTCCCCTCCTCGTCAGCCAGGTGTTTTGAAGGCAACTGAGAAGCAGAAGACGAGAACCAGTGAAAGTTCTGCTCCTTCCTCACCAGCCAGCGGTGGTCCCTCTGAGAGCTGGATAATGAGGTGGTGTGCAAGGAAGTCCGCACAGCTGCATGCTCTACTGTACAGGTTCCAAGATCAATGAGGCACTTTCATGGCCAGGCTTGTAAACATCACACCTTTCAGGAACATTTCGGGGGAAGAAGAAGAAAAAAAAATCTACAAATCTTTTCTCAACTCTCCCAGAAAAGTTAAAAAAATAAAAAATAAAACTAACAACCTTCTTCTGCGAAGCTTTTTTTCATTTCTCCTCTCTGCTTTCCAAACACCAGAGTTTATTTTCTATGAATTAGTGCTCTTGGCGCCGTGAAAAAAAATGACCGGGTATAACTGCGAAGCGAAGGCGATGGTTTGGGTCTTTTTGCTGCCCGACTGCAATCTTTCCAGGATGCAAGCATGAAATAAACAATTACTCTGCAGTTCGCCAAGCGGCAGGAGCAGTAGATAGAGTAGAAAACAGACCAAAATTGGCCCGTGGAATGGTTCTGCAACACAATATTTTCTGTTTTACGTGCATTTGAAGAAGTCTCTCTGTAAAACTCTTCGAGAATGCTACGCAGGTGATAAATCAGTAGTAATACCAAGTATATAAAACGAAAATAACAAACGTACAGGGGAATAGAAAAGAACAGCTGCTCTCCAAAACATGCCGAAAACGATACGAAGCTAGATCAATTCAAATTGGTTGTTGAAGCCAAATAGGCAAATACCAATTCTAAAAACAAAAACGTTATTCCAGTAATGTATTCAAGTTATTATTAAATTCATTTTAGCGATGGACTAAAGTCCAACATACAACAACCACAGAAATCACTAGTCACCGATTTAAAATCTGTTTAAATGAAATACAATAGAGTCTTTAAATTAAATACAGTCAACTCTCGGTTATCTGGGAATGGATTGGTTGACGCCGAATAAGGGTGCTTTCTGGTTGCTTGAGACTCAATCTTAAAAATAGGCCCACCCAATGAAGTACTATACCCCACTCTGTATACTGTACATACCATGAACTCTGTAATAAATGTTTAAATACAGTCATTGAAAGTACATTAAGTATGGGGGAGCCATGGAACCCAGTCTTAACTCAAACCTTAACTGAAAATTAAAAGTCACAATAAACATACACAGGTCATACTTACCTCCCATGTAGTCTACTCATCAATCTCTCTCCTCTCCTGCGTCCTGTTTGTCCACTGCTATCAATGGAATGCTCCCTCCTCCATTTTATAAATGAAAATGACCCCATAACCGCTTCTTGGTCAGCACACCGTCAAACTGTAATATCGCTACATGAGCCATAGGGAAACATGGGCATTACCTTGCTCATTGGTTGTCCTTTCATTTGACAGCAACTGATACATAACTGACAGCAACTGATATATTTCCGTTCTGACAAAATCTTGTCAGAACTTGAAGGAGTCGTTGTTATAAAAAAATGGTGAGCTTCTGAGAGGAACTGACGGGGAGGTAAGTATATAATATTCATTTGCAGGTACATCATGTGTTTTTTTTAAATAATTTTTCTCGGTTCAGATTCCCTTTAAGCACAGCAGAGCCTACAAAGCACTGATGGCGATTTGCGCTGGTTTGTTGAGATTGCTAGTTAGTTGAGTTCCAGATAACCAGGCCTCTGTTGTAACTTGTTGAGTGTTTGTTTGATCTCAATCCTACCACAAATGATGACATGACTTTACTTACCAGAAAGTTCTGGGCGGTGTCCACCTGCAAGTGTTCTCGATGAGCTGCAGGTTCATAAGATGCCCCGCCCTATCACAAGGCTACCAGGCTGCCACCAAAACAAAAGGAAGCAGGTCCACTTTTGGCTTGTAAGTGCTTAGATCATTAGCCGCATTCAAGGTGGTTTTATTACGATTTATTAAGTCCTTCCTTCTTGCATGATGTTAAGATTCTTAAGAGGTTTTAGTGGAATATTAAGAAACTGAGAAACGGCAGACACAGCATAAATCGTTTTAGTAGATTACTGTAAAATCAGCTTTGAAGGACTTCCTTCCTTTTGCCAAGGAAGGGCTTTAGCCGTAGTTTCTAGCTTAACAATACATATGGAGGAGTAGAATCATTCACATGGCTCATGTTTAGCAGTCCTCAAAATTTGCCCAGTCACGTTCCTCACAAACTAAATGGTTTCCGCTGTTCAATGCCACCCCAATTCCATTCAACTCATCCCACATAGTTGTTTTTAGCAAAGCCAATGTACTAATATCCCTATGGGACAGCTGCATGCCCCAGTGTGGCTAGCCACTGACACAACATGACACAGTCACTGGGGTCATGTGACCACAGCTTTAGCCAGTTGAAGGTATCTACAGTACATTCTTTAAGCAGAGGGATTGGCCTGCACCAGCTCTCCCTCAACACCCCCTCTTTGGAATGTCCAGATAGGTGAAGTAATAGAGCTGCCCCCTCCCTCTACCAGAGGAAGTTTATGATGGACACGCCCACTGGGCTGACCTAAAGACGTTTAGGAAAGAGGCACATTGATCCTGCAAAGTGGTTGATCATAATTTATTTTTGTAGATGTGGTGTAACGATCGGTGTAACACAGAGAGGATCTGATTATTGGTGATCTGTAGTATCACCGAGAATACAGATATATACCCGATTATTGATGATCTGCAGTATCACCGATAATCAGATATATCTCTAACCTCTGGACACCTGAGTAATATGAGTGTTTGGTGCAACCGTATACTTTGAGGAGAGCACCCGCGTAGAGGGTGCTAGGCAGCACGAGATACTGCTTAGAGAACGGGTTCCTTCCACTGGTCTGATGCTCCCCAAGGGGCGGAGCCAGGCTGAGAGTGGGAAGGATCAGAGAGTGAGTGACACCAAAGGTGAAGTGTCACTGACAGGACTGGAAACTATCTCCCAACAGGGAAGATGGTTCTCGAGGTCGGACAGGCCAGGTCGTTAACACACAGATAAAGTACAGAGACAGGAGACAGATGCGGAATCCTAAGACTAGCAGAGTTTGGCAACAGAGTATCAGATATAGCAAAGTACCTAATCGGAGATCAGAAGAGTGGTCAGGAAAGCAGAAGGTCATAACAAATAATCGACAATGCCTAGACTTGGGTGTGAGCTCCTAGATCATCAACACCCCGGAACTGGTCTAGAATATAACACAGATGTTAACAGGATTCCTAGACTAAGGTGTGAGCTCCTTGGGCATCAACACCTTGGAAACTGGTCTAGCAAATAACTTAGATAGTAACACAGTTAATAACAGGATTCCTAGACTAAAGTGTGAGCTCCTTGGGCATCAACACCTTGGAAACTGGTCTAGCAAATAACACAGATACTGACAAAAGGTCTGAGTGCTACCACGTAGTGATCGCAACGGCAGACAACCAGCAAATGCCCAGCCACCAGTATATATAGTTCAGCTCTCTCCAGCGCCTCCCCCAAGTGCTGGACCAATGGCAACCGTTTCTGGCGTCAGCTGACCAGCCTAGTCAGCTGATCCCCCACTGACTGACATAAAGCTCTTCCACCCAGCGTGCGCGTCCACCTAAACCTATGTGGACTACAGCTCCCAGCCATACCAGAAATTTGTTGTGAAATGCCCGCTGCGCTGCACGCGGAATCCGCCGCCATGCCACCAGCGCATGCGGCGGTTCCTCCGCGTTCAGGCAGACACAAAGACGAGTGAGCAGTTGCATCAGCTGCCGCGCTGGACGCGGAACCCGCCGCCCTGCTAGAGTTGCATGCAGCGGTGCTTCCGCGTTTTCTCACATGTGGGCTATTGAGCTGATCCAGATGGTGGCCGAGTAAATGTATATAATAACCCCTCCAAAGAAAAATTTCCACTAATGGTACCCCACCATAGTCAGAAGCTCTTTTCTCAATCTCCACACAGTGGTGAAGATCCACCAACTCATTTTCCAAAATGGTCATGCGTCCTGGCCCTTCTTGTAATTATCGGAGGGAAAACGCACAGAAATCGAGAGCCAATCCTTGTAGAGTATATTGGTAGCAACAACAGGAAATATGTAAAAAAAATGAGCACTCGAAGGCAGAGGTCATCTGAAAGACAGCCAACCAAAAAGCAGGTGGGGAGCATGAGATCATCTTAGATCAGTTTGGATGCTTTCCTTGCCTTGAAGGGCACCCACGGCCATAATAACTCTGTAATTCACGGAAGAGTTGATCCAGGGATTTATCTGACTGCCATCTGGAGTCGGGAAGGATTTTTTCCCTTTCCCTAAGGCTAATTGGCCCATGCCTTCTAAGCTTTTTCACCTTCCTCTTGATCAACTGGGATATGTGCAGGTTTAAGGAGTTTTTATTTTTTTTGTTTTCTTTCTGGTTTGACTTGATGGACAGATGTCTTTGTGTTAACCAAAGTAACTGTAACGCTTTTCGTGGGAAACAAACTCATAAACGGGATTGTTTGCCAGAGATGCGTTGTCATTAAAGCGGATCCGAGATGAAAAACTAACTATAACAAGTAACTTTTCTATATATCTTATCTAAAGTTTAGATAGTTTAGACAACAAATCTAGCTGCAAACAGCTTTAATAGAATATGATTATTTCTTCTTGTGATACAATGACATCAGCCATGTTGTTTTTAAACATTACACAGAGGCAGGTTTATCTGCATCTTGAGCAAGAAACCTAATCCCTGCTCCTCCTCTCTCCTCCCCTCTGCCTCTGAAATCTCTGGCTAGTAATACATCCCCCTCCTCCTGCCCAGACTGAGCTCCCATGAGCCCTTGCTACTGCCAAGGCTCTCTGAAAACCTGTGGGCGTGGCTTGTTTAGTTTATAGGGAATTACAGTATTAAAACAAAAACAAAAAAGTATTTGGCTTGAGGAATGCCCTATAAACAATAGGAAAGGAACCCAATTATGCAATGAGTAAAAGTTCATCTCTGATCCACTTCAAGAGGATGGAGCCATCTGATACCTATTTCTCAGTCCACTGCTCCACCATTTCCAGAAATAAAACAACAGGAGGGGCCAACAAAAGTAATAAATATTTAAAAGGAGGAAAGAGATGGAACTGATACCAAAAACAACTTCTACCTTAAAGGGTTTTAAATTAACTAAACTCAATGTCAACAACTTTTATGGGAGACAAAAACATAAGTGAAATCACCAGGAGAGATTATTTTTTGCTACGGTCACTTGGAGAATAGATCTGTTTTAAAGTGACATTCAACACAAAATGAATGTTTTATTATGAAAACTGAGCAGTAACAAGCATTATTTTATAATATTTAGAATTTTACCCACTGCAATCCTGTGTCTAGTCTGACCATTGTGCACCAGTGAAACTGGGTTTGACTTCCACTAAGGGCAATACGTATGTGAATAGGACTCAGTGGAGCCAATTCTATCCACAAATGCCGTGTGTAGCCGTGGCTCCAGCTGAATATGACGGGATTGTGCAGCCGTCAGCTCTGCAGGAAGCTGGAAATAACAGCAATGATAGATGGCACACGGGTGTGGTCCTCATCTAATATTGTATATTTTACAAAAACACTTGTCACTGTGTAATTTTCAAGGAAACCTTTTATAAATATTACTGAGCCCACCAAGTTATACGCTTCATCTGCTTAACCAGGGGTGGTCAGAAATGCCAATGACTAATTCCGCGGGTTTCCAGTTTCCGATTTTAGATTTCCGAGGAGTCTTTTGTTGTGGTCACTTTTTGCATCCGCTGATTGGCCAAATACTTCTGAGTTCTATGATTGGGTTAAATTATCAAGTTGCAGTAATGCGGCAATCAGTAATGCTGATTTTCGATCGGAAATGCGGAAATTTCATTTGTAATCCGAATGAGCATCGACAACCCCCCCCCCCTCCTCCTCCATCACATCTTCCGTTCACTGCCATCTATGCCTACTTATGGGATTGTGACCAGGCTGTGGTGAGTTAAGAGGAAAGCAGGGGGCTGGCACCATTGGTGAATCAGCGAATGTCCAGCGATGGACACCATGGCATAATGGCATAGTATGCCATTATGTGAAGCTTAGACAATCCCTTGCCTTCATCAAAGTTTCGGTGCCCAGCGGTGTTTGGCCGCATGTCCTTAAAGACGGAGTGGTTAAACACTGCAAATTCACAGGCCTGTGGAGTCGGAACAAAAAGTATCCGACTACAACTCCGATGCCTCAGTTTATGAAACCACCGACTCTGACTCCAGGTACCCAAAAATTGCTCTGACTCCTCGACTACGACTCCACACAGCCCTGCACATTCATGGGGCTGGAGAAGAACACCGCCATGGAGAATGGGACAAGAGGACAATGAAGACTTCTGGAGATCTCCTGAGATAATGAGTATCTGCTCCTTTCACTGTAGGTCCTTTTTCTTAAAACTTTCCAAAGTGTGACAAGTTACTCTCTACTCCCTAAGCCAAGCACACAGGGAGAGATTTGAGAATACCAGGCCAAGGTAATAGTGCCGCAGTGGTGACCAAGAAGCAGTATCTCCTTATCAGAGGTCACTGGCAGAATGCCTATGGTCAATAGAGTTGGCCTCACAGAAGTCAATAACGGCCCAATACACCAATCAATCCCTCCCAAGTCGGAAACTGATTTACCAATAATCCATCCTCTAACATCGCTACCTCAATCTTCATTAGATTCAATGACCATCGTTAAACCAGTAGCGATAGCTATCCTCCCCCTTCAATAATGATTTCCCAACATGTCCAAACATTTTCTGACAACTGACAAGCCAAAATGTCCATACATTTTCTGATAAGCTGCTCATGAGTTGATTGGTCGGGCATGTGGGGGAAATACGGTAAATTGTTGGCAGTGTTTGCCCATTGGTGACATCTTTACTTCTAGCAGGTGCATCACTGTGGAAAGTTTGTTTACTCTTGTGTTCCGATGCCAGTACAAATAATACCTGTTCTCCTAGAATGCACTGCATAGCTAAACAGCCTAGGCTAAGCATCACTGGGAGGGGGTGGTTATATACCAATATAGAGCAATATATAGATATAGGAAGTGTTTCCGATGCTGCAGCCAGGAAAATGACTGTACAAGTGGGTATCCTAAATAATTAATGGCATTCTGCTGCATGTCACTACAGGGCCTCTTTACGAAAACTACACACATATTTCCTTTACAAACGCAGACTATGAAGCATTATTGTTGCTCCCCCCATCTCCTATCTCCCCCCCCCCCAGAACAGAGAGGCCCGCTGTGCCGTGCTCGCCCCATCCGCCTCCGTGCCGCTCAGTCTCTCTTCTGTGAATTCAGAGATACCGGGTGACCTCAGCAGCCCACAGACCCGGCAGCGCACAGTGCAGCATTTCATGAGCGCAGCATTCGCTAATTCCCCCAAGCTGAATGCAGGTAAGTAAGCCACCGAGACATAATCCAGCCGGGATAAAACAAACACCAGCTGGGCAAATCCTCTCCTAAAGCCAGCCGCAGGCGGTCGCCCACCTCTTCTCGCACAAACCAAAGGCATGCAAAGGGGCGAGCGGGTCCCCCTCAATGAGCCATTCTTTACTTGCTAATGAAAGCGAGGGGGAATTTCTATAACTCAGCTGCAAATACACACACACTACACACACACACTACACACACAGATACACATACATAATACACACACACGCATACACACACTACACACACAGACACACACACGCAGATACACATACATAATACACGCATGCATACACACACTACACTCACACACACACGCAGATACATACACACTACACACTACACACACACACACACCACACACATATACACACACACACACGCAGATACACATACATAATACACACACACGCACACGCATACACACACACACTACACACACACACACACCACACACAGACACTCACACACATACACACACACACACACACACACACACTACACACACAGACACACATACATAATACACGCATGCATACACACACTACACACACACACACACGCATACACACACACACACACTACACACACACCACACACTACACACAGACACTCACACACATACACACACACACACACGCATACACACACACACTACACACACACACACACACACACACACACGCATACACACACACACACTACACACACAGACACACACACTCAGATACACATACATAATACACACACACACACACACACACACACACACAGACACACACACACACAGACTCACAGACACACACACGCAGGTACACATACATAATACACACACTACACACACACACACACACGCACACACACACACACACTACACACACAGACACACACAGGCAGGTACACATACATAATTAATACACACACGCATACACACACACACACTATACACACACACACACATACACACTACACACACATACATTACACATACACACACTGTACACACACAACACACACGCAGATACACATACATTACACACACACGGACGCATACACACAGACACTCACACACATACACTACACACACACAACACACACACGTACGTACTACACACACACACACACACACACACACAGATACACATACATAATACACACACGCATGCATACACACACTACACACAGACACTCACACACAGACACTCACAAACATATACTACACACATAACACACACACATACGCACTACACATACACATACATTACACATGCACACACACATTACACATACACATACATTACACATACACACACACTGTACACAAACAACACACACACACACACAGACACGTACGCACTACACACACATACACATACATTATACACACGGTACACACACAACACACACACGTACGCACCACACACGCACATACATTACCCATACACACACTATACACACACACACACACACACACACACTACACAAACACACACACACATCCTGACACACACACACACACACACACAGTACACACACACACTACACATATTACACACACACATACACATACATTACACATACACACACACACTGTACACATACAAACACACACACTATACACGCAAACACACACACACACTACACATACATATACTACATACACACACACACACACACAGGTACGCACTACACACACACATACATTATACATACACACACACACTGTACACACACAACACACACACGTACGCACTACACGCACACATACATTACCCATACACACACACACACACTGTACACACACAACACACACACGTACGCACTACACGCACACATACACATACATTACACATAAGCACACACACTGTACACACACACTACCCAAACCCACACTGTACACACATACTACACACACACACTACACACTACACAAACAACAAACACTACACCAACCACATATACATACCACACACACACACTACACACTACACAAACACTACACAAACCACATATACATACCACACACACACACTACACACTACACAAACACTACACAAACCACATATACATACGCATAAACTACACACACACACACACACACACTAATCAGAGGCTGAACCCGAATATTAATAGCACACAATTTCCCCGGAGGCCAACGCTAACTGCTCTCTGCTTAGTCTCCAAACATGGCACAGAGCACTCTGCTGCCCCCCTGCTACAAAGAGCCACAGGGCATAGCCAGGGGCAGATGTCACTATCGTGTAATGAGTACTCCAGAGCCCTCTGCAGAGCGACGATGTCATATCATAGGAGGATGGGGACTCTTACATAATAGCTAGACTGACTTACAGCTAACTAGACTGACACCAGTCCCCATGTGTATCCCATTCACACCCTCAAAAACTCTACGTTGCAGCCCAAGCTGAGGTCTGTGTCACCAATGTTAGAAAGAATAACAGTTTAGCATTTGCAGGTTTTGGTATCCTTGCTGTGGTAGCCTTGTACTTAAGAACACCTAGGCAAGAAGAGCGACTGGGAGCCTAATGGTGCCGGACCGTAGAATGATAGAAAATTTGTATATGCGGCATACTCACAGTTCCCAGCAACCCCGTGTAAGCCTGTGGGAAATTAACCGTCCCCTCTTGGTTTTCCAGGTTCTGACGAAAGCTGGATGTTTACCCTCCTTTTTTTATAGTTTATTTGGGGAGAGGAAGGGGGGAATTATGTCTAAAGGAGGTTTGGCCAGTTACTCGTAGGGATGGAGGCCCCCAAATGTAAAGTGATATTCTATAAACTACTAATGATTAAAAAGAGAGGTAATCTCATACCTCTCCAGATGATAAACACCAATAGCACAGACAAAATATTTATTCAAAAAACAAAATAAAGAACGCGTTTCACGGGTGCTAGTCCACTTCCTCAGGTCAATACACAGTGCTTAGAACAACAAATATGTATACATCGCAATTCCGATTTTCACTGGATGCTAGCAACATGAGAAGAAAAACGTCGAAAAAACACAGCATCTCGGATCTTTTTTGTAATCGTTATGGCATGTAAAATTGATGCGATTTTACATGGAATTCCGATTCCAATTCATGATCCAATTTAAAAAAAAGCCCTGAATGCTGTGTCTTTTCTGCGGTATTCTTCTTGTGTTGCTAGCATCCAGTGAAAATCGCAAATCGGAATCGTAAATCGGAATTGCGATGTGCAGTGTCAAAGAAGACAAAATCTGTCAACTATGACAACAGAGATTACCAACACGTTCTGAAAACCATTAACAGTGTTCTCCCCAGATCTTTTTTTCCAACCGGGTTGCATGAAAAAGGAGTTGGGTGGGGCGTAACAGGAGGATGCAGGGCCGGCACAACTCTGTATACAGTATAGGAGGAGGATGGGGAGGGGAGCTGATGACAGCCGGGTGCTCCCCAAAATTAGCCGGGTGGAGCACCCGCATAAAATAGCCTGGGGAGAAAACTTCATTACGGCACTGTTAAGATAGCGATACAAAGGTCAATTATTTCAGCAGATCGCTTAAATCAGAGATCTTTCTACACCCACCATACCCCTTGATAAAAGTCTAAACAGTCTATGGTATGGTCCCCCTCAAGATTGCTCCATCCCGGCTCGATGTCCAGTGTTGCCAAGCTGCAGAGTTCCCTGAGGCCACCGGGGCACCTGTGTCTCTGACTCCATGCCGAGTATCCCAGACACCAGTGGTGAGCCAAAATTTTGCATCGGAATTCGCAATTACGCATCATAATCGCAATGCGAAATTTCAGAGAAAATCATAATTAATTTGTATATGTGATAGTAATATAGTAATATTCTTTAGTGATAGTAATATTTCATAATTTTGCTTAATTTTTCGCATCATTTTCACGTTTTCGCTTTATTTTGTGCCGAATTTAGCAGTTAATAGCAAAAACCCCCATACAGGCTATTGCTACCAAAATTGCTACATGTGTTAGGGAGAATAGTGAGTACAAGTCAAAAAAAGAGTTTTCCAAAGAGACCTTGTAGAGAAAATAGATTTTAAAAATGCAAAGAAAAATGTTTTTTAAACTCGTTTTTCTCAGTTTAAAAAACATTTTTTATGTGAATTTTTAAAATCAATTTTCTCGAAAACTACAGTCTTTTTGGAAAATTCCCACTATTCTCCTTAAAGTGAACCAGAGACGAAGCACCCTCATGTATTTTACCATAGATATCAGTGGGGACATTAGAGAAAACATCTACCTTGCTTTCTGTTTCATCCTTCACTGCTCAGCCTGCTTCTTAACAGCCCTGATAAAATCCCCGACTGAGCATTCAGCCTGGCTTTGCTATAATGACTCAGGTATAATGATTACTGAGGAGAGCCACAAAGGGGCAGGCTTGAAAAGACACCAGAGAACACAGACTCAGCTATAATGATTCCTGAGCAGAGCCACATGGGGGCAGGCTTGGGCTTGAAAAGACACCAGAGAACACAGACTCAGTTATAATGATTTCTGAGCGAAGCCAGACTGAATGCTCAGCCGTGGATTTTATCAGGGCTGATAACAAGCAGGCTGAGCAGTGAAGGATGAAACAGAGAGCAGGGTAGGTGTTTTCTCTAATGTCCCCACTGATATATATGGTAAATACATGAGGGTGCTTCATCTCTGGTTCACTTTAACACATGTAGCAATAATTGTGGTGTCAACAGCATGTATGGGGTCTTTGCTATTCACTGTCAAAGTCGACACAAAATTATGCATAAATTATGCAAAATTTTATGCAAAATTACGAATGACTATACAAAATCAATCAATTTACAAATCGTAATTACGTACAAGCGTAATCGCGAAAATTCACGCAAAATTTTTCATAATCGTAATTACCTGTTTGCGATCATCACTACCAGACACTATAATGACCCCTGTAAAGTCCTGTCATCAGCATGCCAAGTGACACGGAGTCCCCTGACGAAGGGCCATTACCACGAAACAGGAATTTCTCTTTTGATGTGTCCTCTTGTGGCTAGAAAGGTCACCAGAGTTAGGAAAGGCCACATTTTATGGAGGTCATTTTGCTGAAAAGAGACTCGCCATTCAAATGTTCCTATCATTTTATGATTAGTCAGGGCGAGTTCAGGCAGGAGCTCTGCTGGAAATGAAATGGCATTTCTATCATACAGAACAATTTTCTGCCATTTGCAAGATGAAAGAATTCAGAGGAAAGGAAATGGGATGGTATTCTTAGATTTTTGACAACTGTTTAAATATATAATTATTAGCACTGTTATGTCTATATAGTTACTGTATATAGCATAAAGTGCTTACATTTTCTGCAGCATTTTACAGAGTACACAGTCATGTCACTGACTGTTCTTCAATGTTTATCCACTTAAGTACCAGCGATCCCGGCCCCCTTAACGACCAGAGACCGCTGGTACAAGAAAGAAACGGCGGGAAATAATGACAAATTGCCACACATACCCGCCTCAATCGCCATCCACGCCGCACGGCGGGAACCTCATCCACCCTGTGAGTTCCTGTGAGCCAGTCAGGAGCCACTTTCATTGCCTCCTCTGCCTATCAATGTCAGCCAATGGGAGCGGCTTACGTTGATAGACAGCGTCAGGAGCCAATTAAATCGGTTCCTGACCTGCTCACATGGCTCTACCGTTATAGAGACAGCAGAGCAAGTGAGCTGCGGTGGGGAGATAGAGGCGAGATCGTTGGGAGCAACGAAAGCGGCAAGAACGTGTGGTGTCAGTGTATTGAAGTCTACGCCCTGGCAGCCAGATAGCCACCAAAACAGGGCGTAGATTTCAATCAGTGATGTCCGTAAGTAGTTAACACAAATAGTGCCCTGCAACCCCACTCCACCTTGACTGGCCCTTTCCAGTAGATCTAGAGCTGGATCATCCAAGAGGCAACACATCTTAATCCATCTCTGAGTATATCTACAAAGAACTTACAGGTCCACTTTCAGGGCTTTCAAACTACTGCATACTAGTCTGTGGGTGGAGTTACTAAGCTTAGGAACCGCCCACTGCTGACTATATACTCAGCTCCCATCATGCTCTGCAGCAACATGTCTGACACCACTGCAGTATATTCAGACGACATTGAAGAGAAACCCTGACCAAGAATTGAACTTCATCCCAATCAGTAGCTGATACCCCCTTTCCCATAAGAAATCTATATGTTTTTTCAAATGGACCAACAGGGGGCTCTGTGTGGCTGATATAGTGGTGAAACCCCCCCCCCCCCCCCACAGTGTGATGTTTCCCGTCTGTGAACCTCATTGCATTGTGGGAAATAACCAAAGTGTTTCCAAGTGCCAAAAAAGCAAGTAGCATCTCCTTCCAGTGACATCACCTGGCAGCAGTAAAAATGTCGCCATGTGATAAATGTCAGAATGTAAATCAGGAAGAGGAACGATTTTACAATGGGTAAACACTGACTAAATCATTTATACATAATTATTGTAAGAATGAAGCACTTTATTATTTTCACTGGAGTTCCTCTTAAACTAGCAGTGCTAGAAAAGGTCTGCAGGTTTGGACCGGTAAGGAGATGGGAACTGGAGAATGAAATGATATTATTATAATGTTATCTCAAACTTAATAAACTAAAAAACAAACGTGAAGAGTATCTATAAAAAAAAAGTTAAATTCATATAAGGTGGGTGAATTATGTCTGGGTTTTTAATCATTGTTATAGCAGGTGTTATATTCCCCATGGCCTACAAGGAGCATCTAGGCTGCTGCTGGCTGTGCTATGGCCAGATCTAGTCTGGTGTGTTGTCAGGCCCCTCTGATCACAGTGCCGGACTAAGACCAATTGTCATTGGTCCACTACTCCGTGAACCGATGAGAATCCTGCGTGGGGAGGGACGGTTCTCATTGGTCTATTGCAAATCACTTGTAGCCTGGTGCTTGTCTGGGAGCCATATACAATTGTTTCTTCTGTGCAGAGACCCAAATAGGAAGTGACAGAGGCCCGTATGGACAGTGGCAGAAGACCTCAATGGACAGAGGCAGAAGACACGAATGGACAGTGGCAGAAGGCACGAATAGACAGTGGCAGTGTGATAAACAGCGGAAAAGCCGCCGCATGTTCTGGCAGCAAGGCGGCTGATTCCGCGTCTGATGCGGCGGTTTGTCCGCGTCAGCATGCGTCTGGTTTGTCTGGAGCTGGTGGTGCCCATGGGCAGAGTGGCGTGGGGGCCGCCGCATGTTCTGACGGCAAAGCGGCGGATTCCGCGTCCAGTGCGGCAGGTTCCCCGCAACAACATGCGTCTGGGTTAGCTGGACCTAGTAGTGCACACAGATGGAGAGCTACGCGCACGCGCGCGCCGCTAGACAGGCTCTTTATACCAATAGGAGGAAGATCAGCTGATCGGGACGGTCAGCTCATTCCTGCTCAGCCAGTGATTGGTTGATGGGAGCTGGGCGGCGCTGTGGGGTGCTTTACTATATATATCTCCTGCTGTTCAGTTGCTGGTTGTCTGGCGTTGCAAATGCTTATGTGTTAGCACTCAGACCTTAGTCAGATCTTTCAGTGTGGTGGAACCAGGTGGACCTGGGAATCCACACTTAGCCAGTTACTGTATATCATCTGTGTTATTCTCTAGTATAGTTCCAGGGTGTTGAGATCACGGCCCTCACACCCCTGACTAGGAATACTGTATATCATCTGTGTTATTCTCTAGCATAGTTCCAGGGTGTTGAGATCACGGCCCTCACACCCCAGACTAGGAATACTGTATATCATCTGTGTTATTCTCTAGCATAGTTCCAGGGTGTTGAGATCACGGACCTCACACCTCAGACTAGGCCTTGTTCTGAGATCTGTTATGACCTGTAGCTTTCCTGACTATTCTTCTGATCTCTGATTTGGTACTTTGCATATCTGATACTCTGTTGCCGACCCGGCCTGTCTGACCTTCTGGCTGTCACCCTCCGCAGGGTGTGCAGCCTTTCCGCAGGGGTCCCCTGCTCTTCAGAGGGGACACTGCTCCTTATCAGTCAGGGACTCCCTCTCCAGGTGTCCTTGACTGCAGTAGAGTCTTCTCTACTTATTGGACCACCTGCTACCCCGGTGGTCCAAAGGTTACTGTTGCACCAAAACACTTACACACTCAGGTGTCTAGAGGTTAGACATATTTGATTATTGGCGATTCTGCAGATCCCCAATAATCAGGTATATCTGTATTCTTGGGGATACTGCAGATTGCCAAGAATCAGATTCTCTCTCTGGTTGCTGACACCTATCGTTACAGGCAGAAGACACGAATAGACAGTGGCAGAAGACACGAATAGACAGTGGCAGAAGACCTCAATGGACAGTGGCAGAAGACCTCAATGGACAGTGGCAGAAGACACGAATAGACAGTGGCAGAAGACACGAATAGACAGTGGCAGAAGACCTCAATGGACAGTGGCAGAAGACACGAATAGACAGTGGCAGAAGACACGAATAGACAGTGGCAGAAGACACGAATAGACAGTGGCAGAAGACCTCAATGGACAGTGGCAGAAGACACGAATGGACAGTGGCACAATACACGAATAGACAGTGGCAGAAGACCTTAATTGACAATGACAGAGGCCGTATGGACAGTGACAGAGGCCCGTATGGACAGTGGTAAAAGACACGAATGGACAGTTGCAGAAGATCCGAATAGACAGTGGCAGAAGATCCGAATGGACAGTGGCAGAAGACCTGAATGGACAGTAGCAGAAGACCCGAATGGACAGTGGCAGAAGACCCGAATGGACAGTGGCAGAAGACCTGAATGGACAGTGGCAGAAGACCTGAATAGACAGTGGCAGAAGACCTGAATGGACAGTGGCAGAAGACCTGAATGGACAGTGGCAGAAGATCTGTATGGACAGTGGCAGAAGACCTGAATGGACAGTGGCAGAAGATCTGAATGGACAGTGGCAGAAGACCTGAATGGACAGTGGCAGAAGACCCGAATGGACAGTGGCAGAAGATCTGAATGGACAGTGGCAGAAGACATGAATGGACAGTGGCAGAAGACCCGAATGGACAGTGGCAGAAGACCTGAATGGACAGTGGCAGAAGACCCGAATGGACAGTGGCAGAAGACATGAATGGACAGTGGCAGAAGACATGAATGGACAGTGGCAGAAGACATGAATGGACAGTGGCTGAAGACCTGGGCAGTGGCAGAAGACCTGAATGGACAGTGGCAGAAGACCTGAATGGACAGTGGCAGAAGAAATGAATGGACAGTGGAAGAAGAAATGAATGGACAGTGGAAGAAGACCCGAATGGACAGTGGCAGAAGACATTAATTGGCAGTGGCAGAAGACCTGAATGGACAGTGGCAGAAGCCATGAATGGACAGTGGCAGAAGACCTGAATGGACATTGGCAGGTAAGTATTTTGCGAAACATACCCGGAGAGCTATGTAATGAGTAAAGACACCATCCCTTCTAATAGGGTGGCCCTTATTCCTGTCGCCATCCGCATCCTCCGGTTAATGCGGAAAATTTGTCCCGGACCCAAACTTGCGTTCCATCTGTCAGAACTGGATGAACGGATCCATTTCGTATGTACTGACATGAACAGGGGATAGGATCTGTTTGCATTTATTTGGATCCATTCAGTTCAGTTCTGATAAAAGGAACGTTTTTATGTGCAGTGTGAAAGGAGCCTAAGGGAATGTCTGCACTGTGTGCTCTTACATGATTCTATGGCCTCGGCAGCTCACATTCACCAGATTACTATTCAACATCACAGTGAGGATGTTGCATAATAAGTCAGAGGAAGACCAGCTTTTCTGTCCTCCCCTGACAATCCCTTCAACCCTCCCCAACATCTGAAGTCTCATACATATATACTGTAGTTACACAGTTACATACCCTTAGTTTGGTTGAAAAAAAGACATCCGTCCAACAAGTTCAACCACAAAAAAAAACAACAATCCTCAACCTGCACATATCCCAGTTGATCCAGGGAAGGGAAAAAAATCTTACAAGGCCTGGGCCAATTAGTCTTAAAAAGATTCCTTCCTGACTCCAGATGGCAGTCAGACAAATCCCTGGATCAACTCTTCTGGGAATTACCGGGTGATTATAGCCATGGATGCCCTTCAATGCAAGGAAAGCATCCAAGCTTAAAATGCAGATATAGAGTTTGCCATAACTACTTCCTGAGGTAAGATATTTCAGATTGTAACCACTCTCACTGTGAAGGACCTCTTTCTAAATAGATAGCAAAAAACTATTTTCCTCCATACGCAGATCATGTCGCACGTCTGACTAATGACAAATCCGTTTGGCAGATCAACTTGGCCGCGCGAGGACCAACTTCCTTGAAGACGCGGCTCCCCCCGACACCCCTTGACACGCATCTGTACAGGCCGGCGCAGCGATTTCGCTCAATGGGATCGGGTACTGAATCCCTGACAGATAAAGGAATATCTACAAATCAAATTTCCTAAGATAAAGCTACAACATTTACAGTAAAAATGGATGCTAAGTTAGTTTAGCTCGCTCCTCCTAAGAGAACTGCTCTTGTTGTAATGGGTTTAAAGGGTGCTTTCCCAGATGTTAGACAGGCTTGGAATAATGGCCACTTGGAACACTCCGATATTTCGCTCTTACGTTACGCTCTCCGGTCATTCTGATGTTCTCTGGCAGACAACTAAGGTGTGAAGAGGTGTCTCCGAATATCGCTGGCCTTCTCTGTAGCAATACACCTGGATGGACCTTCTCAGTCACTTATTTCCTATGGGAATTTAACCTCTGCCCCCTGCCTTCAGCTCCACCCTCTGCCTTCACCTCCGCCCCTTGCCTTCCCCTCCGCCCCCTGCCTTCACCTCTGCCCCCTGCCTTAACCCCTGCCCTCTGCCCCGTCTTCACCTCTGACCCCTGCCTTCACCCCTTCCCTCTGCCATCACCTCTGCCCCCTGTCTTCACCTCTGCCCCCTGTCTTCACCTCTGCCCCCTGCCTTCACCCCTCTCCTTCTGCCATCACCTCTGCCCCCTGTCTTCACCTCTGCCCCCTGTCTTCACCTCTGCCCCCTGTCTTCACCTCTGCCCCCTGCCTTTACCTCTGCCCCCTGACCTCTGCCTCCACCTCTGGCCCCTGTCTTCACCTATGCCCCTTGCCTTCACCTCTGCCCCCTGCCTTCCCCTCCTCCCCCTGCCTTCCCCTCCTCCACGCCTTCATCTCCACCCCCTGCCTTCACCTCCGCCCCCTGCCTCCACCTCTGGCCCCTGCCTTCACCGCTGCCCCCTGCCTTCACCCCTGCCCTCTGCCTTAACCTCGGCCCCGTCTTCACCTCTGCCCCCTGCCTTCCCCTCTGCCCCCTGCCTCCACCTCTGGCCCCTGTCTTCACCTCTGCCCCTAGCCTTCACCTCTGCTCCCTGCCTTCCCCTCCTCCCCCTGCCTTCCCCTCCTCCCCGCCTTCATCTCCGCCCCCTGCCTTCACCTCCACCCCCTGCCATTACCTCTGCCCCCTGCCTTCATCTCTGCCCCTTGCCTTTACCTCTGCCCCCTGTCTTCCCCTCTGCCCCCTGTCTTCCCCTCTGCCCTCTGCCTACCCCTCTGCCCCCTGACCTCTGCCTCCACCTCTGCCCCCTATCTTCACCTCTGCCCCCTGCCTTCCCCTCTGCCTTCACCTCTGCCCCCTGACCTCTGCCTCCACCTCTGGCCCCTGTCTTCAGCTCTCCCCCTTGCCGTTACCTCTGCCCCCTGCCTTCCCCTCCTTCCCGCCTTCATCTCTGCCCCCTGCCTTCACCTCCGCCCCCTGCCTTCATCTCCCCCCCCCCCAGCCTTCATCTCCGCCCCCAGCCTTCATCTCCGCCCCCCGACCTCTGCCTTCACCTCTGGCCCCTTGCCTTCACCTCTGCCTTCCCCTCCTCCCCCTGTCTTCCCCTCCTCCTCCAGCCTTCATCTCCGCCCCCTGCCCACTTTGTACAGTGATAATTCCCAAACTGCTGCCAGTCTACCAGATTAGCTTACGTAATACACCAATGGATAGGTTCATTTATTTGTGTTTTAATAGATGTGCTTCAACAATTTTCGCAGCAACACGGGAACACTCTAAATTTTAGGTGTTGTTTCTGTCTGTATTTTGGGCTTTAAGGCTTACTTTAAAGGGCTGTGGAGCTGTGAAAAAAAAATCCACTGAATATAGACACGGTGTTTGTACAAAGTGTAAGTTTCAGAGAACTCTGTGCCAATCCCCCTCCTCCGCCACAGATGACAGCTCCAAACCTCACAAAAAGAGCAAAAATCTCACTTCCCGTAATGCTGGTCTAGGCTTTGCTATGTTTACGCTGTGCTGTCAGTCAAGGAAGCCTTCATTCTGGCTCCTGTTTTCCTAATGCATATTGTGTGAATAGATCATAATCTGCAACGCACATAAACCATTATTCACTTAGCATTTTCTTCCCTTGGCTCTGGCTAAGGTGGCAATGCCGACTTCCTGCGCTAATGGCAGATGCTTCTTTGCTGGACTGAATAATGGTCTATAAGCTAGCTAAATGCCTCCTCTTGTCTTAAATATGCTCTACATGAGGTGAGTCAGGCAGGAGTCAGGAGGAGTGGCTAGCCGGTCATTTTCAACTAGCATGCGGCTAGCCCCGCCCATAGGAGGGAGCAGAGGGAGTAGGTGGGGATAGGTGATGATTCTGTGCAGAGGAAGAAACGCCCACTGTGTGGGCGGCTCTAGACACATCATGTGACTGACTCTTCCAAAGAGAATATACAGTCCTGGCCAAAAGTTTTCAGACTGTCAAAAATATTAAATTTCACAAAGTTTGCTGCTAGACTGCTTTTAGATCTTTGTTTCAGTTGTTTATGTGATGTACTGAAATATAATTATAAGCACTTCCCTACCATAGTCATAGTCTAATGTCCTTCTATATTATTATTATGTATTTATATAGCATGGACATCTCCAGCAGCACTTTACAGAGTACATAGTCATGTCACTGACTGTCCTCAGAGGAGCTCACAGTCTAATACTTCCATAGTCATAGTCTAATGTCCTACCATATTATTATTATTATTATGTATTTATATAGCATGGACATCTCCAGCAGCACTTTACAGAGTACATAGTCATGTCACTGACTGTCCTCAGAGGAGCTCACAATCTAATCCTACCATAGTCATAGTCTAATGTCCTCCCATATTATTATTATGTATTTATATAGCACTGACATCTCCAGCAGCACTTTACACAGTACATAGTCATGTCACTGACTGTCCTCAGAGGAGCTCACAATCTAATCCTACCATAGTCATAGCCTAATGTCCTACCATATTATTATTATGTATTTATATAACACTGACATCTTCTGCAGCACATTACAGAGTACATAGTCATGTCACTGACTGTCCTCAGAGGAACTCGCACTCTAATCCTACCATAGTCATAGTCTAATGTCCTACCATATTATTATTATGTATTTATATAGCAATGACATCTCCTGCAGCACATTACAGAGCACATAGTCATGTCACTGACTGTCCTCAGAGGAGCTCACAATCCAATCCTACCATAGTCATAGTCTAATGTCCTACCTTATTATTATTATGTATTTATATAGCACTGACATCTTCTGCAGCACATTACAGAGTACATAGTCATATCACTGACTGTCCTCAGAGGAGCTCACACTCTAATCCTACCATAGTCATAGCCTAATGTCCTACCATATAATTATTATGTATTTATATAGCACTGACATCTCCTGCAGCACATTACAGAGCACATAGTCATGTCACTGACTGTCCTCAGAGGATCTCCCAATCTAACCCCTATCAGGGAGAGTTAGTGCAAGCAGAGGGAGGTACAGGCTGGACAAATGCCAACCTCATATTATTTGCCTTTTTTTTACAGAAGAATAAAAAAATGAAGAAATACATTAATTGGATTTACTCATTTCAGCAGCTTCTCGCTTTCAAACAATCCCATTTTTTTAATTAGAGTAAAGCTAGCGTTTAATGAAGAGTTTTACATGAATATTGCAGCGTCTGAGCAATCTCACTATGCGTCCTCCCGGGGTGCAGCGGCTGCGAATCTCTGCAGTAATCACCCTGTGGTCTGACTATGGATTCCGTGACTCCGGCTGGCACTGCTCTACCCCACTGTGCCCTGTCCAGGGTGCTGACTGCTTCCATCCTCCCCAACATCCCAACATCAGAGGAGCAATGGCAGCTCACGCTGTACTGCGAGTGCAAACACTGCATCCCACTCACTGATACATCACTAGCATTCTGCCTGGGTGCACGCATGGCTGCGTGTGAAAGGTTGCGCTTCCTGTCATGTGTTTTTTTTTGTGTGTGTGTGCATTTTAAGGGCTTGAGTCACTAACCGGCGCTAAGCCCTATCACTTAGTAGGCGCAAACCACAGCACTATGTAGTTTGCGCCCACACATCACTCTCAGCCCCGCTCAATGCGCGCGCAGCGCGGCTTGCCGGTATTAGTGCGCGGTGCAACGATAAGGTCGCACCCGCTGCTTCTTAAATGTCGCACCTTGTGCGCCGAAAACGTTGCATCGGGTGCCCGCTGAAGCAGCGCATCAATGCGCCGTTACGGGGGCACCCAATGAGCAGTTTTCGTCGCACCGGGTGCGACATTTAAGAAGCAGCGGGTGCGACATTATCGTTGCACCGCACACTAATACCGGTCAGCCGCGCTGCGCTCACACTGAGCGGGGCTGTGCGCGAAGTAGCTCTGCGAGGCTGTTCACTCCGCCGCTAACACTTAGCGCCGGTTAGTGAATCAAGCCCTTAGTGCATTTTTAGTTCGTTTTTTATGCATTTGCATTTTTTTCCACATATGGATTTTTATTGCGTTTTGCGTGCGTTTTTACACGTTTGCGTTTTGTATGTGTTTTACATGCGTTTTTCTATTACGTTTTATGCAAATCACTAGGAAGACAACAGGAAGCGAAAATACATCAGAAAACAATTTAAAAAAACGCAAATAAAAAACGCATACAAAGCATCATTGCATCACCATTGACTTTCATTACGTGCATTTTTTTATGAGTTTTTGAAAATTATGCAATAGAACCAGCGTTTTTAAAAATGCATGTTAGAAAATGCATACAAAATGCAAATGTGTTTTTTTATATACGTTTTGCCCTTCGACGAACATTGGCGGCAAAAATGCTGTGTTTTCCGCAACACTAGCGTTTCTGCTAAGTGTGTTCCTAGTTCCTAACCATTCTGCAGCGCTGTACAGAGATCACTGATCCATTCCCATCAGTCTCTGCACCAGAGGAGCTTACACTCTAATGTCCTCACCACAGTCACACACTATTATTATTATACATTTATATAGCTCTGACATATTCCACAGCGCTGTACAGAGATCACTGATGTTTTCCAATCATTGCCTGAACCAGAGGAGCATAAAGAGAAACTCCGACCAAAAATTGAACTTTACCCCAATCAGTAGCTGATACCCCCTTTTACATGAGAAATCTATTCCTTTTCACAAACAGACCATCAGGGGGCGCTGTATGACTGATATTGTGGTGAAACCCCTCCCACAAGAAACTCTTGAATACATACTCCTGGCAGTTTCCTGTCTGTGATCTTTGCTGCATTGTGGGAAATAGCTGTTTATAGCTGTTTCCAACTGCCAAAAAAGCATGCAGCAGCTACATCACCTGCCAACAGTAAAAATGTCACCATGTGATAAATGTCAGAATGTAAATCAGGGGTTTAAAAGATTTTACAATGGCCAAACACTGACTAAATCATTTATACATAATTATTGTAAAAATTAAGCACCTTTTTATTACATTATTTTCACTGGAGTTCCACTTTAAGTTTTAATTCATTTTAAAATGTATCACTGTCAGCGACATCTTAAGTCCTGTCAGGTGCAGATTTGCGGAATGTTTGCTGCTGAGAGTTATGAAGCCAATGAAAATAATGCCTGGTCTCCCAGAATCCTTTGGGAAGAGAATTCTGCATAACAAAACAGCTTAGGCTATGCATCACTGGGAGGGCGGAGTTACATACAATATACAGCAATATATAGATATAAGAAGTGTTTCTAATGCTGAAACCAGGACAATTACCATAAAAGTGGGTGTCCTGAATAATTTACTGCATTCTACTATTTGTCACTACAGGGCCTCTTTAAAGTGAACCTCCAGACTAAAAATCGACTCAGCAGCACTGAAAAGGCTTGGTGTTTCTTTAACAGTTTCACAGCATCAGAACTTTGTTTCTCTTATACAATCCTCATTTTTAGCTGCACAGAAAAAAACTGTCCGGGCATTTTTCCCTTATGCTGTGCAAAGCATGATGGGATTTCTGTTGTTGTTGTTCTCATTCTGCTGTTTTGGTGAATTTTTTTTTTTTTTATTTTTTTTTTACATTTTGAATTTGACATTTGAAGCCTAGCGTGCACAGCTGGTACTGGTGATCAGCACACAGGACAGTTGGAACTGTCTCCTGCTCCCTGTCACCTCCTTTCAACCAAAAAGATGGCTGCCCCCATGACAAAGATGGCAGCCCCCATGAATCACAAACATTTGCCTGTTCTTTTAAAACGGGGTGGGTAAGAGATTATATTACCTATCTATTCTAATTAACATAACTAATGTAACTTAATGACAGTATGTTTGTTTAGGTTGAAGTTTCCCTTTAACTCCTGGCTCCCTCCGTTGTGTACAGAAATGTGTGTTAATTGAATGAAGGGATAACCCAGATCAGCTCTATAAATAGTTTGTAGCAGAAACAAGGGGAATCAATATTTTTTATGAAAGAATTCAAAATATAGATTTTGGCAATTTATTTTAAAAAAAAAAACAAATGCCCGTAGAAGCGTGGCGAAACAAGACGGAAAACACAGAAATTCTGTTTACAGAGCCGGTATCTGGTTCATGCCGGTTATTGATGGATGCGTCTAAACGCTGGATCTACAGCCCGCCACAGAGGAAGCAGCGCAGCGCACAGTCTCCAGCAATGCATTGTGGGAAGGAATATTGACCTGATGCTATCTTGAGACTCACTGAGATGGACAATGAAATCACCCTGCAATGTGTATCGAGCACAGGGAGGGAGGAGCGGGCGTGCGTCTGCACAGGAAGGGGATCAGATTTCAGCCTCATGTATATTCTGCTGCTCCTTACAGAACTGGGTCTCATGGGATCTGATGGGCCCTTTATGTTTGGTCACATGACCCATCTGATTCCTTACACACACTACAATATAAGGCTTCCTTGCAGTCACAGCAACACTGCTTATAGACAAGACAAGACAAATAACATTTATATCATGCTTTTCTCCTGGCGGACTCAAAGCACCAGAGCTGCAGCCACTAGGGCGCGCTCTATAGGCAGTAGCAGTGTTAGGGAGACTTACCTAAGGTCTCCTACTGAATAGGTGCTGGCTTACTGAACAGGCAGAGTCGAGATTCGAACCCAGGTCTCCTGTGTCAGAGGCAGAGCCCTTAACCGGGCCATATAAGGACGTATGTCCTTATATGGCAAGCAGTGGGGTAAGTAGGAAGCTTGGGGCCCCAGGGTGGGTTTTATACGGGGCCCCAAGCACTCTATTGGTATGGAGCCCCAAAACCTACCAAAGACAGTTGCAGTGTCAGAGAGGTGTAATCAGAGTAAGGGAACAGATAAGGGTCATCACTATTCATTGCACACATAGAGGTGTTCATTACCAGCATAGCACCAATGAATAGATAATAAGATGGACAAAGAAGGGCCGCTAGTGGGCCCCTCTGGTGCAGGGGCCCCAGTGCAGTCCCAACCGATGTATCCACTATTGCTACGCCACTGATGACAGGCTGGGGTTGGAATTAACGGTGGTCGACGAGATGGAAATACTTCTGAGTTGATGCAGGACTATGCAACTATAAGGTTCAATACGTCCATTTTTAAGATGCATACATTTGCATACAACATTTGCATACAGGTAAAATCGAAAAAATTAGAATATTGTGCAAAAATTCATTTATTTCAGTAGTTCAACTTAAAACGGTGAAACTAATATATGAAATAGAGTCATTACATGCAAAGCGAGATATTGCAAGCCTTCATTTGTTATATCGTTGATGATTATGGCTTACCAGGGCCGGGACGAGGCATAGGCTGGAGAGGCTCCAGCCTCAGGGCGCAGTGTAGGAGGGGGCGCACAATTCATTCAGCTGTCATTCCTAATTGTGTATGAAGCAGAAAGAAATAAGAAAAGGGGATACATAGCAGTGACTGCAAGCCAGATAACTAGATATTAAGGTGTTGGGGAGGTTGTGGGCCCTGTGGCGCCTCTTAGTCTAATAGCAATCAGTGTGTGACAGCTGGGGTGGGAGGGATGGAGGGGCGCACTGTTAGTCTAATAGCAATCAATGTGTGACGGCTGGGGCGGAGGGATGGAGGGGCGCACTTTGGTGTCTCAGCCTTGGGTGCTGGAGGACCTTGTCCCTGCTCTGTGGCTTACAGGTTATGAGAAGAACCCCAAAATCAAAATCTCAACTCATTTGAATATTGTGAAAATTCTCGGCTCAAAATGTCAGATGCCAATCAGCTCATTCATCCAAAACTTAGAATTTTCACAATCAAGTTCTTTTAGCATGCTCAGTAGATATTTTTCCCTATTCATGCCCCCAAAAAGTCTGTGCATTACACAAACCTAATTTCACAAAACTTTCTAAAATGACTCAATGGAATTTTTGTAAATTCAGAATTTCATACAAAATCAGAATATTGCAATATCTCATCGCTACCCATCGTACAGCGTAGTATACAGTGATAAAGCAAAGCCCATATATCACATAATGAAGTAAATAAACGGTAATTGTTAAGACTGTACCTAACAGCCAATGCTCCTCCCCCTGTGTTTCCTGTTATTTCAGAGGGGTGGGGTTATAAATGGGGCATAGTTTTGAAGGGGTGGGGGTGTAATGATGTAAAAGTTCTCAAACTTTTTTCCTATACATACAGTGTATAGAAATTGAAACTGATCATGGTGTCTGGCAGGGATGCTCGCTGGATTCCGCGATTCCGGCCTGAATTAGGTCAATTCCGATTCTGGCGGTCGGAACGGAATTGCTAAACCTGTCAAACGGAATTCCGCGGAAAACTTTTTATTTTCCGGAATTGAAAATAAAATCTCTCTCTCTCTCTCTCTCTCACAGGCATTTTCGGAATTCTGCCAGATTGAAAAAGCAATTCCGTTCCGACCAAACGGAGAGAAATACAATGACTGACACTTGACATAACAGGATTCAAAAGACAGAGCTTTCTGCAACTTTGAAAGTCGTGGAGCTCAATGGCTGTTTTGTAAAGATAACAACAGGAGTTTCTTAACTCTTCCTGTACTGGAAACAATATTAGACGTATGTCTCTGCTCCTAATGTTTTATTTCTTAGCTGTACTACACATACAGATCATTATATCATCATTTTTTTCTTTCGCTTCAGTGTCTCTATAAGAAAGATGGTATGAAGTTGTCCAGTTCCTCCTGAGTGGAGCAGAGAGGTCCAGCAGGCACGGAGTTAAGTAAATGATGGTTGTGGCTGGTGACCTGCGCAGCACAACAGCTGGATGCGAGGGGTCCGCAGAGACGCACGGCAGCGTTACAGGAAGAGTCCCCTCGCCGTTACAGCGAGCGCGCGTTTAGCAAATGACATCACACAGCAGACCCTTCCAAGCAGCCCTGCCTCAGCGCGCAGATATGCAGTCCATCCCTCCCTCCGAAAACCACCAGAAGGTTTGCTAATGAGCGTCCGGCGACCAGCACCTGCGCGGGGGACCAGCGGCTCTGCGGCAGGCTCGGGTTCCAGTAAGGCCGCAATCGTCTCTGCGTACTGCAGCCCGCCTGCCGGAATCATCAGCACGGGGACCGACGCTTCTTCAGAGGCTACTATTACCAGTATACATTATAAATAAAATGTTATAAAGAAAAACTAATTTTTAGAAAAGTGCGTACGGTAAGTAACCTTAAAACCACAAGTAATATGATATAGAATTGTCTACATTACTTTGTTACTTATTTTATTTAAAAGCTGCATTAAACGATATTCTTCTTTTTTGAGAATATTCTTTTTTTTTTAATTAAAAATCATTTTTAAAAAAAGCCAATAAATATCGAAATGTTTTAAGTAAAATAAGTGGAAAAAAAATATATATATATAAATATATATATATATATGTACAGTTTTATTTAACACTAGCCGACCCGCGGCGTAGCATACGCCGCATAAGAAGGTAGAGGACAGGAAGGGGGTATTGGGGACAGCGGTGGGGAGGGGGGTTGGATTCCCCCTCCAGCTTAAGCTCAGCAGGAAACACCCCTCCCCCCCCCCTTCACCTGGGTCCCCCATGTGCGCTCCTCCTCCTGCTTAAGCACAGTAGTAGCCGCCACGCTTAGTAAGAAGCAGCGGGCGGGGATGCCTCACCTCTTCCGCGTTCCATCGTGCGTTCCACTGTCATCACTTCCTGCAATGCTGCACACTGTATTGGTGTAATTTTGCTTTTTAAAACAGAAGGAAATCTGCAATAATTCAGCTATAAGTGAATATTTGTGGTTACCCACAATGCACTGCTACTAAATATGCAAATTCCCCCTTTTCCCCCTTGATAAGCCAAGCAAGCATATCGCTTTCAATTTTACACAGTCATATCAAACCCACATGTAGACAGCCTGTTTCAGACTTTTGGTCTTCATCTGTACATGGCAACGGCTGTATGATAAGGATACGGCTGTATGAGATAGGGCTTGGACCAGTACAACCGAGTAATCAAGCAGCTCAGGGTGACCCAAACCACTCTGAATGTATAGGGGGATAAAAGGGACCAAAAAGACCTCCTACTAAAAAAAAGCAAAGCTTGGTGTAATTTGCCTTCCTAAAACAGAAGGAAATCTGCAATAATTCAGCTATAAGAGAACATTGGTGGTTTCGGCCACAATGCACTGCTACTAAATATGCAAATAATTCCTTTTCACCCTTAGTAAGCCAAGTAAGCATCCAGAACCACTGGTGTATTGCAAGCCTATAGCTTTAAATTTTACACAGCCATATCAAACCCAAATGTGACAGCCTGTTTCAGACTTTTGGTCCTCATCAGTACATGGCAGGGATTGATACGGCTGCATGAGATAGGGCTTGGACCAGCACAACAGAGTAACCAAGCAGCTCAGGGTGACCCAAACTACTCGGAATGTATAGGTGAATAAAAAGGACCAAAAAGATCTTCTACTAAAAAAATCAAAGCTTGGTGTAATTTGCCTTCTTAAAACAGAAGAAAATACGCAAAAATTCAGCTATAAGTGAACTTTTGTGATTACCCACAATGCACCGCTACTAAATATGCAAATTATTCCTTTTCACCCTTGGTAAGCTAAGCAAGCCTATAGCGTTTAAGTTTTACACAGTCATATCAACCCACATGTAAAAGCCTGTTTCAGCCGTTTGGTCCTCATCAGTACATGGCAAGGATTGATGAGGCTGTATGAGATAGGGCTTGGACCAGTACAACAGAGTAACCAAGCAGCTCAGGGTGACCCAAATCACTCGGAATGTATAGGGGGATAAAAGGGACCAAAAAGACCTTCTACAAAAAAAAATCAAAGCTTGGTGTAATTTTCTTTCTTAAAACAGAAGAAAATCAGCAATAAGTGAACATTTGTGGTTACCCACAACACACTGCTACTAAATATGCAAATTATCCCTCTTTGCCCTTGGTTTGATATGACACTACTTCTTCTTGCTTGGACCGGCCCTGGGGGCGGCACGCTACTTCTTTTTCTTGCTTGAAGGTTGAGGCACTTACTCTATTATATATATATATAGAAGATATATAGATAGAAGAAAGATTTGCAATAATTCAGGTTGAAGTGAGCTTGAGATGTCTCCCAGTACATCACTGCTGAATATATGTAAATTAACCATTGTTGCCTTTAGAAACTAAACACACCCCCAGAACCGCTGGAATGCAATGATGTGTCAGTTTGTTAATTTGTACAGAGCCATAATAATCCAACACGCATACAGACTGTTCTAGATTGTTTGATCCTTATCAGTGCATGGCATAGATTAGCTCTATGCAGTAGGGCGTGTTACACCGAGAGGGACAGACTAACCAGCAAGCTCATGGTGACCCAGAACTCAGTGGAGTGTGTAAGGGACTACAATAGTCCTAAAAGCCCCCTTACTAAAACACTATGGAAAACAAAAGTTTGCTTTCTTAGAACAGAAAGAATTTGCAATAATTCAGGTTGGAGTGAGCTTGAGATGTCTCCCAGGGAATCACTGTTGAATATATGCAAATTAACCATTGTTGCCTTTAGAAGCTAAATACACCTCCAGAGCTGCTGGAATGCAGTGTTTAGCTTCTTCCTGCTTGGACCGGCCCTGGTGGCAGGGCGATACTTCTTCTTCTTGCTTGGACCAGCCCCTTCTTCTTGCTTGGACCGGCCCTGGTGGCAGGGCGATACTTCTTCTTCTTGCTTGGACCAGCCCCTTCTTCTTGCTTGGACCGGCCCTGGGGGCAGGGCGATACTTCTTCTTCTTGCTTGAAGGTTGAGGCACTTAGCCTATTATATATATAGATTGTTATGTCTTCAATAATGTCCAATGAAAAAATACAATAAAATAATTACAAAGTGGAGGAGTTGCACTCACTATACAGGTGAAAGTCCAAAAATTAGAATATCATGGAAAAGTCCATTTATTTCTGCAATTCAAATTAAAAGGTGAAACTAATATATGACATAGGAATCCTCTGCAGATGTTTGGGATGAATTAGCTGATTAGATTCTGACACTTTGAGCCGAGAACATTGAACAGTTTCACAATATTCTAATGCTCTGAGATTTAGATTTTGAGGTTCTCATAAGCTGTAAGCCAAAATCATTAAACTTATAACAAATAAAGGCTGGAAATATCTCGCTGTGCAATAACGCCCCATATGCAATTCACTTATTCTCATGAGTCTTCTCCTGAGCAAAATTTTCACACGTTTTCAAAAAAAAAAAACCAAAAACTTTTCAAACCACCAGCAACCAAGAAAATACTCAGAAAGAATGATGTTAACAGTACTTTTTTTTTTACCAACCTTTGGGTACCTTTTCAATTGTAAAACGCTTACATTTATTTTAAAAAGAATATGAAAATTATCTCCTAGGACAGTGATCTGCAAACTTGGCTCTCCAGCTATTAAAGAGAACCCGAGGTGGGATTTAATTATGTTAGTGGGGCACAGAGGCTGGTTGTGCACACTAACACCAGCCTCTGTTGCCCCATGGTGTGGCTCCAGGACCCCCTGCGCGCCGCTATACCCCCCGCAGTGCTGGCGACACGCAGCACGTCGCCAGCACAATGTTTACCTCTGGCCTGTCAGTCAGCGCCGCTCCCCCGCCTCCTCCGTATCGGCGCTACCCGCCCGCGTCACTTCTCTCCAATCAGCGGGAGGGAAGGGACACAGGCGGGTAGCGCCGATACAGAGGAGGCGGGGGAGCGGTGCTAACAGAAACGGCATAGGTAAACATTGTGCTGGCGACGTGCTGCGTGTCGCCAGCACTGCGGGGGGTATAGCGGCGCGCAGGGGGTCCTGGAGGCACATCATGGGGCAACAGAGGCTGGTGATAGTGTGCACAACCAGCCTCTGTGCCCCACTAACATAATGAAATCCCACCTCGGGTTCTCTTTAAGGAACTACAAGTCACACAATGCATTGCAGGAGTCTGACCGCCACAGTCATGATTCATAAAGACAAATGCATTGTGGTACTTGTAGTTCCTTAACAGCTGGAGATCCAAGTTTGAAGATCACTGTCCTAGGAGATAACTCAGGAGAAAAAGTTAATTGCATATGGCCCATTGAGTCTATGTTATAATATTGGTTTCATCTTTTAAAGGGACTCCGTGCGCCTCTCATGGGCATGCCTGCAAGACTCCGACCAGTGCTGCAAAGTACTTAAAGATGCATACCTTTCTGTAGCTTGCTCGCCGTTCTACACCAAATAGTTTTCGATTGATTTCAATTTAAAAATCGCGACTGCCATCTTGGCTATGTTATAACTTCCGGGTCACCCCTGTCTTCTCTGTTAGAGAAGTGCATCACTGAATGAAGCAGGAAGAGGAAGTGACACGCATGGCCATTACAAGCCTCCTGTGGGGTCATAGCACGACTTTGTTGGAAGTCGTCTGGCTTAAAGGCATGCCCATGAGAGGTGCTCGGAGTCCCTTTAAGCTGAATTACTAAAATAAAAGGACTTGCATTCTAATTGTTCTAATTGTCTTACCCGTACTTATTTATGTAATACATTTATACAACACACAAATACTTCTCACCAAAACGACTAAATTCATTTTAAAAAAAACAAAATCGAGAGATAACTTTTGCCTTATTTCTGTAGTAAGCAGGCCTCTCACCCCCTACAACACAGTGGTTAATCAACAACGCTCACAAACGTCCAAAGCTCCCCAATCCGACCAGCAGAGGGAGCCCCAGGTGAATACCCCACTAGCACTATTTCGTTTTCTTTTCATCCCTCTTGGCCTCCATTGAGCAGGAGAGCCGACACCAGCCTGGAACGCAGCAGCTGATCAGTCAAGTGACTTCAGCATCTTCCTGTAAAATGTGCTGCGCTTCAGGGTTTCGGCAGATCAGTAGTGGGGGAGGGGGGCTACTTAACTCCTATTTAATTGTCTTGTATTAAATTTGCCCAGAGATCAGTTTTAATAACTGAACTGCTTGCATTTATAATTGCCACACAAGCCTTTCTGTAATTGAATGACATTAAAAAGTACCTTTCTACAACGTATTTCACTTTGGAGCCAACTACCATCCTCTACAGCTGCCAATAAAATAAAAAAATAGACTTTAGATTTCCCAGAATCCTCTCCTCCTGCTCCTGACATTAGTGTAATGTTCCACTCTGTAGCGATCTGGAAGTAAGAATCCCCCCTTTGGGGCATATCTAGGGTATTTGATTCCCGGTGCTAATTATTTAATCAAACAATTTTTTGTTTTTTTTGCGAAAAAGGGTGTTGAGATGGTGACATACTAGTGGTACCCCTATGTGACAACCCTGTAGGTCTGGTACCCCCCCATATCCTCATATAGCGTGCCCGGTGGTCTAGTGGTAGCCCACAGGGATGGGAGCCAATGTCATTCTTTCCACCCTCTCCATGGGCCACCCTGTGCCCCCCTGTGGAGTAGGGTGGAGCAGTACAGCTTGTGAGTGAATCTCACATGATCTTGATGCGTCCAATCTCTGCATGTCGTGTGTGATTACACAACATGCAGGAAACAGGAAGCAAAGCAAGCGGCCAGTATGGGAGCATCAGAATATGGCGAGATTCACTCACAAGCTGTAATACTGCACCACTGTCCCCCCTCCCCTCCTAACACAGTGAGCCCCTCCTCCCTCCCCCCCCCCCCCCCTACTAGATGGACAGATTTTTTTCCTGTGATCTCTTCCAAATAGACTCGTCTGCTGACAATGGTGAGGGTCTGTTAACCACTTGACCACTATAGGTGGTGTTACCCTTATGGACCAGAGCAATTTTCACATTTCAGCTCTCCTCCCATTCATTCGCTAATAACTTTATTATTACTTATCACCCTGAAATGATCTATTTCTTAATTTTTTGTTCCTTTGTTTTCGCCACCAATTAGGCTTTCTTTGGGTGGTACATTTTGCTAAGAATTATTTTGACGACTATATTTAATTGGAAATAAAGGTGTATATTTTTTTTTCACTTTCGTTTCTTTACACTATAACACTAATTACAAGCCCTTATTTGCAAAATTAAAAGTAATATACCCTCATGACATACATATTAAAAAGTAGAGTCCCTAAGCTAACTATTTATGTTTTTGTTTTGTTTTTTAACGCGTGTTTTATTTTGGTAACTACAGGGAGGGGGGAGGTGTAAGGGGTTAATTAATGGGGGGTTTATTCGTTATTTAATTTTTTTTTTTGTATTTTTTTTTAAAGTGGACCTGAACTCAGAAGTCCTCTCTGCTCTAAACGATACACAACAAAATAATAACCTTTCAACAAACAAACAAAAAAACACATTTCTTTGTTACATCTGATACAAATCCTAAAATAAATCCGCACAGTTTGTACTTCCTGATTCATGGAAGCAGACATATTGTTAACATCCTGTGCTTTCCAAATGAGCTTATCAGCCATCTCTGCAGTGGCAGTCATGTGACACAGGGGAGAGATCAAATTACAGCTTGTGATTACACACAAATGAGGGGGGATTAAACAGGCTAAACTCTCTAAATACATATGATTTCAAAAGCACTCAGAAGTGTTCTTGGTGTGCACCAGCCCTGAAACTGTATTCAATTCTCCTCTGATTGGGTAACCAGAGTTCTGTATTAATAACAATATTAACTAAAATAGTACATTTGTTCTGTAATTACAAGGGCTGTCCGCACTTCTCCGAGCGTTTTATGTACGCAATTTTCCACATGCGCGATCCTGAGTTTGTGACTTTTGTATTCTTTTTTGAACAAACATTTATGCTCGTTTTAAGTTTTAGGTTTTTTTTTTACATGCTTTACATAGTTACATAGTTATTTTGGTTCAAAAAAGACATACGTCCATCCAGTTCAACCAGTGCAAAGTACACCAGCCTGCTCCCTCACATATCCCTGTTGATCCAGAGGAAGGCGAAAAAACCCTTAGGCCCCGCTCACATTACAAACGCGGATGGCCATGCGTGCGGAACGCAACACATGCGAACGCACAGCATCCGCGTTTGTGTGCGTTGCGTGGCTGATCCCATCACTGAAAAGTGAATGCGTGCAGCATGCGTTTCCGGACCGCACAGGTCCGGAACGCATGCAGTGTGAACATCAGACAGTGCACTCTATGCAATGTCTGATGTTGTGAGTGTCGGCCACCTGCACGCGTTTCCAAAACGCGGCTTGAAACGCATGCAGTGTGAACATCAGACAGTGCACTCTATGCACTGTCTGATGTTGTGCGTGTCGGCCTCCCGCACGCGTTTCCAAAACGCGGCTTGAAACGCGTGCAGTGTAAATGGGGCCTTACAAGGCATGGTCCAATTAGCCCCAAAAAGGGAAAAATTCCTTCCCGACTCCAGATGGCAATCAGATAACATCATTGGGCATTACCTAGTAATTGTAGCCATGGATGTCTTTCAACACAAGGAAAGCATCTAAGCCCCCTTTAAATGCAGGTATAGAGTTTGCCATAACGACTTCCTGTGGCAATGCATTCCACATCTTAATCACTCTTACTGTAAAGAACCCTTTCCTAAATAAATGGCTAAACGTTTTTCCTCCATGCGCAGATCATGTCCTCTAGTCCTTTGAGAAGGCCTAGGGACAAAAAGATCTTCCGCCAAGCTATTATATTGCCCTCTGATGTATTTATACATGTTAATTAGGCGAACGTTAAAAAGGGGCGCTGGGAAAAAAGGGCGAGGGGTTTTAAACGATAAACATGGATAACGTTTAAAAATATAATGTACTATATTTCGTTTAAAAATAATGTTTTATAAAGTTATAAATCATTAAATAATGTTCATGAAATCGGGCAATTGTGAAAACGTTAATCTTCCGTTTAAAAAGTGAAACGTATAATAACGTTTAAAAAAAAAATTAGTAAGTAACCCTCCCTGTACCTACCCCTAACCCCTAGACCCCCGTATTGGTGCCTAAACCTAAGACCCCCCTGGTGGTGCCTAAACCTAAGACCCCCCTGGTGGTGCCTAAACCTAAGACCCCCCTGGTGGTGCCTAAACCTAAGACCCCCCTGGTGGTGCCTAAACCTAAGACCCCCCTGGTGGTGCCTAAACCTAAGACCCCCCTGGTGGTGCCTAAACTTAAGACCCCCTGGTGGTGCCTAAACTTAAGACCCCCTGGTGGTGCCTAAACCTAAGACCCCCCTGTGATAAGCATTTCAAAAACATATTGTGCGGTTTTTCGTTTAAAAATAATGTTTGAAAAAATATTGTACTGTTTTTTTTCGTTTAAAAATAATATTAAAAAATGTATAAATCATTAAATAATGTGTAATCATGAGAAGCAGTAATAAAACATGAAGTCTCCGGGTGCCGCTTTTAAAACGTTATTTTTCTCCGGCGCCCTTTTTTCCTATCGGGCGCCCATTAAACGATATTTATTATGGGAGTGAATGGCGGCGCCCGATTTGTCCACTAGCCTCCTGCGCCCTTTTTTACTGTTACCGTTAATTAGATCCCCTCTAAGGCGTCTTTTCTCTAGACTAAATAAACCCAGTTTATCTAACCTTTCTTGGTAAGCGAGACCTTCCATCCCACGTATCAATTTTGTTGCTCGTCTCTGCACCTGCTCTAAGACTGCAATATCTTTTTTGTAATGTGGTGCCCAGAACTGAATTCCATATTCCAGATGTGGCCTTACTAGAGAGTTAAACAGGGGCAATATTATGCTAGCATCTCGCATTTTTATTTCCCTTTAATGCATCCCAAAATTTTGTTCGCTTTAGCTGCAGCGGCTTGGCATTGAGTACGATTATTTAACTTGTTGTCGATGAGTACTCCTAAGTCCTCCTCCAAGTTTGATGTCCCCATCTGTATCCCATTTATTTTGTATGGTGCTAGACCATTGGTACGACCAAAATGCATGACTTCACATTTTTCAACATTGAATTTCATCTGCCATGTATGTGCCCATATAGCCATCCTATCCAGATCCTGTTGCAATATAACACTATCTTCCTGAGAGTTGATGATTCTGCACAATTTTGTATCATCTGCAAAAATAGCAACATTGCTCACTACTGCATCTACTAGGTCATTAATAAATAAATTGAAGAGCACGGGACCCAGAACAGACCCCTGTGGGACCCCACTGCTAACAGTCTCCCATTTTGAGTACAATCCATTGACCACAACTCTTTGTTTTCTGTCCATTAGCCAGTTCCCTATCCATGCACACAGACTCTTCCCCAGTCCTTGCATCCTCAACTTTTGCACCAGACTTTTGTGGGGAACCGTGTCGAAGGCCTTTGCAAAGTCCAAGTATATCACATCTACAGCATTCCCAATATCCATATTAGCATTCACTACCTCATAAAAGCTGAGCATGTTAGTCAAACAGGACCTGTCTTTAGTAAACCCATGTTGATGCTGAGAAATAAGATTATTTTCTACTATGAAGTCATGTATAGTATCTCTTAGTAACCCCTCAAATAGTTTGCATACAACGGATGTTAAGCTTACAGGTCTATAATTTCCGGGATCTGATTTTTTGCCCTTCTTAAATAATGGGAAAACGTGGGCTGTACGCCAATCCACTGGGACTCTGACAGTTGAAAGAGAGTCACAAAAGATAAGATAAAGGGGTTTATCTATAACTGAACTTAATTCCCTTAGGACCCGAGGATGCATGCCATCCGGGGCCAGGTGCCTTGTCTATTTTAAATTTATTTAGTCTTGCCTTCACTTCTTTCTGCCTCTGTAATTTGCAACAGTGCTGTTTCTTTTGTGAAGACAGAAGCAAAGAAAGCATTTAATAACTATGCCTTACCTTGGTCATCCACCATTGGGTTCCCACCCTCATCCTTTAGGATCCCACCCTCATGCTTTTGCATGCAAATTTGCATTATGATTTATTTTCCCACGAAGTTAAGCTAATAACTACAAAACTGCATATGATTTTTTTTGTGCAAATGCAACTTTTTATATGAATTTACTGCATTCCTATCGACTTGTCTTGAACCCCGAATCGCAAAAAAGAAAAAAAAAAGAAAAAGGAAAGCAGAGCAACGCAGAGAATTGGCATACGGAAACGTATGACGCCATTGAGATATATTACGTCTGAGGCAAACACAATTTCATTATTTTGCAAATCGCACGCAAGTTTTAATAAATGTGAGGATAGTAAAGGATGGGGAATGTTACAGGCAAGAGATTCGGAGGGATGAGCCGATTCTGCGTTCCGGAGGCGGCGTTTGGCGGATCAGCGCTCACATCTGGTACAGCAGCGCAAACAAGGCGTCTCACCGTTTTTACAATCCACACGATTAGGAATCCTTAATGGAGATCATCCATCAGCCCATCCACAACGTCAGGACTGGGGGGAGGGGGGGCGGCGGCGGTGGGCGCAGGCCGGGGCCCGTAAAGTGCAGGTTTTTACCATACATAAACCCAGCCTGTAAACCTGGTAATTATACCTCCGCAAAGACATCCTTCCATTACCGTCTCCAGCCGCCGATCGCGCCTTAATGCATCTGGAGGCAAATAAATAGAATTATTTATAACAGCCTTAATGTCAGTTTCAAGCAGACATTACAAGGCAGTAAATCAGGGCCCGTCTGACCGTCCTTGCGGGCCTGTAAGGGTGACCGCAGACCATGAGCAGCGAGGGGTTAAAGCCGCGGGCCTGTAAGGGTGACCGCAGACCGCGAGCAGCGAGGGGTTAAAGCTGCGGGCCTGTAAGGGTGACTGCAGACCGCGAGCAGCGAGGGGTTAAAGCTGCGGGCCTGTAAGGGTGACCGCAGACCATGAGCAGCGAGGGGTTAAAGCTGCGGGCCTGTAAGGGTGACCACAGACCGTGAGCAGTGAGGGGTTAAAGCTGCGGGCCTGTAAGGGTGACTGCAGACCATGAGCAGCGAGGGGTTAAAGCTGCGGGCCTGTAAGGGTGACTGCAGACCGTGAGCAGCGAGGGGTTAAAGCTGCGGGCCTGTAAGGGTGACCGCAGACCATGAGCAGCGAGGGGTTAAAGCTGCGGGCCTGTAAGGGTGACTGCAGACCGTGAGCAGCGAGGGGTTAAAGCTGCGGGCCTGTAAGGGTGACCGCAGACATTGAGCAGCGAGGGGTTAAAGCTGCGGGCCTGTAAGGGTGACCGCAGACAATGAGCAGCGAGGGGTAAAGCTGCGGGCCTGTCAGGGTGACCGCAGACTGTGAGCAGCGAGGGGTTAAAGCTGCGGGCCTGTAAGGGTGACTGCAGACCTTGAGCAGCGAGGGGTTAAAGCTGCGGGCCTGTAAGGGTGACCGCAGACCATGGGCAGCGAGGGGTTAAAGCTGCGGGCCTGTAAGGGTGACCGCAGACCATGAGCAGCGAGGGGTTAAAGCTGCGGGCCTGTATGGGTGACTGCAGACCATGAGCAGCGAGGGGTTAAAGCTGCGGGCCTGTAAGGGTGACCGCAGACCGTGAGCAGCGAGGGGTTAAAGCTGCGGGCCTGTAAGGGTGACCGCAGACCGTGAGCAGCGAGGGGTTAAAGCTGCGGGCCTGTAAGGGTGACTGCAGACCGTGAGCAGCGAGGGGTTAAAGCTGCGGGCCTGTAAGGGTGACTGCAGACCATGGGCAGCGAGGGGTTAAAGCTGCGGGCCTGTAAGGGTGACTGCAGACCGTGGGCAGCGAGGGGTTACAGCTGCGGGCCTGTAAGGGTGACCGCAGACCTTGAGCAGCGAGGGGTTAAAGCTGCGGGCCTGTAAGGGTGACCGCAGACCATGGGCAGCGAGGGGTTAAAGCTGCGGGCCTGTAAGGGTGACCGCAGACCATGAGCAGCGAGGGGTTTAGAGCTGCGGGCCTGTAAGGGTGACCGCAGACCATGAGCAGCGAGGGGTTTAGAGCTGCGGGCCTGTAAGGGTGACTGCAGACCGTGAGCAGCGAGGGGTTAAAGCTGCGGGCCTGTAAGGGTGACCGCAGACAATGAGCAGAGAGGGGTTAAAGCTGCGGGCCTGTAAGGGTGACTGCAGACCATGAGCAGCGAGGGGTTTAGAGCTGCGGACCTGGAAGTTTGTGAATCCATTACAAATGGTGCTGTTTATCGCCTGCATTCATCACAGTTTTTGTGGCTCCATCACTGGAGCTTCCATCATATTCACACATTTTCCTGTGTGCAACTTTCCTCGCTGTGGGCTGATTTTGCTAGAATCGAAGGTATAGGAAAAACGCAAAACGCTGACAAAATCGCTTTGTGCAGCGACTGCGTTTACGTTTTTAAGAATAAATATATTGTATTTATTCTTTTCCAGATCAGTCAGGAAGTGAACTCTTTGATCCGAACAAAATAATAAATACAATGTATTTATTTTTTAAAACGTGAACGCAATCGCTGCACAAAGCGATTTTGTGAGCGTTTTGCATTTTTCCTATGCCTTCCATTCTAGCAAAATCAGCCCCGAAAATGGTCCAGGCAGCGCTTCTCTGAGCGGAAAGCAGATGGATCTCCCTAATCTGAACTAGCGCATAGGATAGCATGGTGTAAGCACTTTCAGGGCGATTTTGAAAAATTGCAGGCGCTTAAAAAAATGCAAAACGCCTCCAGTGTGAACAGGCCCTAAGATTATAATTTAAAGGTTATTGAAAATTATAAAAAAAAATTGAAAATGCACCATTCCAAATTATTACGCACCACAGAGTTTCAAAACATTTTTTTTTAAAACAAAAAAACTGGCATTTTATGAACTTGCAGCATTAGGAGGTCAAATTTACTGATATCAAAAGCTATTTCAATCAAAAGTAACTTAACTGACGTCAGGAAGTGAAAACAACGGAATTGTTCTGCAAAAACACTTACCAAAAACGCCCAAACGAACAGAAATTGTCGGGAAGGGAAAAAAATGGGTTAAAAAAACGCCCAACGCGATCACAACGCAATGTGAACAAAGTCTTATGGTTGATTACTTAAAAATGATGCTGACTGCCCCTTGCATACACTATTTGGAAACATCTGAGAAAATATAATTTGCATAATAATTTGGAACAGGATGTAATTATAACCTCCTCTCATGCTCGCATCCAGGACTTCACACAAGCATCACCCCTCATCTGGAACTCTTTCACAGCCTGTACATCATGCTCCAAACCTGGACATCTTCAAAAGCACTCCTAGAACACACCAGTTCAGACAAGCTTATAACATTTTACAGCCCCTATTTACATATCTGTTCACAGTGTAATCAGAGGCAAAGGCTCACTGCCTCATCCATCCATCCCCCCCATGTCTCCTTACCCAATGCGTCCTCCCACTACTCTTTAGATTTTAAGCTTGCAAGGACAGGGTCATCCTCCTAATGTTTACTGTTTTTGTTGCAATACTTGTGCTTCTTGAGACTCTGCTGTACATTTTTTTGGTTGTACCTATGTTACCCTTCTCATCTTATTGTGCTTTGCAAAGCACTGCGGAGTATGCTGGCGCTATATAAATAAAAATTATTAATAATAACATGGGTAGAGGTTGTTGTAAACTCTTGCTTTGGACTGATATAACGCAGGTAGGGGATATTGTAAATTCTTGCTGTGGGCTGATATAACGCAGGTAGGGGATATTGTAAACTCTTGTTGTGGGCTGATATAACGCAGGTAGGGGATATTGTAAACTCTTGTTGTGGGCTGATATAACGCAGGTAGGGGATATTGTAAATTCTTGCGGTGGGCTGATATAACACAGGGAGGGGATATTGTAAATTCTTGCTGTGGGCTGATATAACGCAGGGAGGGGATATTGTAAACTCTTGCTGTGGGCTGATATAACACAGGTAGGGGATATTGTAAATTCTTGTGGTGGGCTGATATAACGCAGGTAGGGGATATTGTAAATTCTTGCTGTGGGCTGATATAACACAGGTAGGGGATATTGTAAACTCTTGCTGTGGGCTGATATAACGCAGTGAGGGGATATTGTAAACTCTTGCTGTGGGCTGATATAATGTAGGGAAACATATTGTAAACTCTTGCTGTGGGCTGATATAATGTAGGGAAACATATTGTAAACTCTTGCTGTGGGCTGATATAACGCAGGGAGGGGATATTGTAAACTCTTGCTGTGGGCTGATATAATGTAGATAGGGGATATTGTAAACTCTTGCTGTGGGCTGATATAACGCAGGAAGGGGATATTGTAAACTCTTGCTGTGGGCTGATATAATGTAGGTAGGGGATATTGTAAACTGTTGCTGTGGGCTGATATAACGCAGGGAGGGGATATTGTAAACTCTTGCTGTGGGCTGATATAACGCAGGGAGGGGATATTGTAAACTCTTGCTGTGGGCTGATATAATGTAGGGAGGGGATATTGTAAACTCGTGCTGTGGGCTGATATAACGCAGGTAGGGGATATTGTAAACTCTTGTTGTGGGCTGATATAACGCAGGTAGGGGATATTGTAAATTCTTGCGGTGGGCTGATATAACACAGGGAGGGGATATTGTAAATTCTTGTGGTGGGCTGATATAACGCAGGTAGGGGATATTGTAAATTCTTGCTGTGGGCTGATATAACGCAGGTAGGGGATATTGTAAACTCTTGCTGTGGGCTGATATAACGCAGGGAGGGGATATTGTAAACTCTTGCTGAGGGCTGATATAATGTAGGGAGGGGATATTGTAAACTCTTGCTGTGGGCTGATATAACGCAGTGAGGGGATATTGTAAACTCTTGCTGTGGGCTGATATAATGTAGGGAGGGGATATTGTAAACTCTTGCTGTGGGCTGATATAACGCAGTGAGGGGATATTGTAAACTCTTGCTGTGGGCTGATATAATGTAGGGAAACATATTGTAAACTCTTGCTGTGGGCTGATATAATGTAGGGAAACATATTGTAAACTCTTGCTGTGGGCTGATATAACGCAGGGAGGGGATATTGTAAACTCTTGCTGTGGGCTGATATAATGTAGGTAGGGGATATTGTAAACTCTTGCTGTGGGCTGATATAACGCAGGGAGGGGATATTGTAAACTCTTGCTGTGGGCTGATATAATGTAGGTAGGGGATATTGTAAACTGTTGCTGTGGGCTGATATAACGCAGGGAGGGGATATTGTAAACTCTTGCTGTGGGCTGATATAACGCAGGGAGGGGATATTGTAAACTCTTGCTGTGGGCTGATATAACGCAGTGAGGGGATATTGTAAATTCTTGCTGTGGGCTGATATAACGCAGGTAGGGGATATTGTAAACTCTTGCTGTGGGCTGATATAACGCAGGGAGGGGATATTGTAAACTCTTGCTGTGGGCTGATATAACGCAGGGAGGGGATATTGTAAACTCTTGCTGTGGGCTGATATAATGTAGGGAGGGGATATTGTAAACTCTTGCTGAGGGCTGATATAATGTAGGGAGGGGATATTGTAAACTCTTGCTGTGGGCTGATATAACGCAGGGAGGGGATATTGTAAACTCTTGCTGTGGGCTGATATAACGCAGGGAGGGGATATTGTAAACTCTTGCTGTGGGCTGATATAATGTAGGGATAGGATATTGTAAACTCTTGCTGAGGGCTGATATAATGTAGGGAGGGGATATTGTAAACTCTTGCTGTGGGCTGATATAATGTAGTGAGGGGTTGTTGTAAACTCTTGCTGTGGGCTGATATAACGCAGGTAGGGGATATTGTAAATTCTTGCGGTGGGCTGATATAACACAGGGAGGGGATATTGTAAATTCTTGTGGTGGGCTGATATAACGCAGGTAGGGGATATTGTAAATTCTTGCTGTGGGCTGATATAACGCAGGTAGGGGATATTGTAAACTCTTGCTGTGGGCTGATATAACGCAGGGAGGGGATATTGTAAACTCTTGCTGAGGGCTGATATAATGTAGGGAGGGGATATTGTAAACTCTTGCTGTGGGCTGATATAACGCAGTGAGGGGATATTGTAAACTCTTGCTGTGGGCTGATATAATGTAGGGAGGGGATATTGTAAACTCTTGCTGTGGGCTGATATAACGCAGTGAGGGGATATTGTAAACTCTTGCTGTGGGCTGATATAATGTAGGGAAACATATTGTAAACTCTTGCTGTGGGCTGATATAATGTAGGGAAACATATTGTAAACTCTTGCTGTGGGCTGATATAACGCAGGGAGGGGATATTGTAAACTCTTGCTGTGGGCTGATATAATGTAGGTAGGGGATATTGTAAACTCTTGCTGTGGGCTGATATAACGCAGGGAGGGGATATTGTAAACTCTTGCTGTGGGCTGATATAATGTAGGTAGGGGATATTGTAAACTGTTGCTGTGGGCTGATATAACGCAGGGAGGGGATATTGTAAACTCTTGCTGTGGGCTGATATAACGCAGGGAGGGGATATTGTAAACTCTTGCTGTGGGCTGATATAACGCAGTGAGGGGATATTGTAAACTCTTGCTGTGGGCTGATATAACGCAGGGAGGGGATATTGTAAACTCTTGCTGTGGGCTGATATAATGTAGTGAGGGGTTGTAGTAAACTCTTGCTGAGGGCTGATATAATGTAGGGAGGGGTTGTTGTAAACTCTTGCTGAGGGCTGATATAATGTAGGGAGGGGATATTGTAAACTCTTGCTGTGGGCTGATATAACGCAGGGAGGGGATATTGTAAACTCTTGCTGTGGGCTGATATAATGTAGGGAGGGGATATTGTAAACTCTTGCTGAGGGCTGATATAATGTAGGGAGGGGATATTGTAAACTCTTGCTGTGGGCTGATATAATGTAGTGAGGGGTTGTTGTAAACTCTTGCTGTGGGCTGATATAATGTAGGGAAACATATTGTAAACTCTTGCTGTGGGCTGATATAACGCAGGTAGGGGATATTGTAAACTCTTGTTGTGGGCTGATATAACGCAGGTAGGGGATATTGTAAATTCTTGCGGTGGGCTGATATAACACAGGGAGGGGATATTGTAAATTCTTGTGGTGGGCTGATATAACGCAGGTAGGGGATATTGTAAATTCTTGCTGTGGGCTGATATAACGCAGGTAGGGGATATTGTAAACTCTTGCTGTGGGCTGATATAACGCAGGGAGGGGATATTGTAAACTCTTGCTGAGGGCTGATATAATGTAGGGAGGGGATATTGTAAACTCTTGCTGTGGGCTGATATAACGCAGTGAGGGGATATTGTAAACTCTTCTGTGGGCTGATATAATGTAGGGAGGGGATATTGTAAACTCTTGCTGTGGGCTGATATAACGCAGTGAGGGGATATTGTAAACTCTTGCTGTGGGCTGATATAATGTAGGGAAACATATTGTAAACTCTTGCTGTGGGCTGATATAATGTAGGGAAACATATTGTAAACTCTTGCTGTGGGCTGATATAACGCAGGTAGGGGATATTGTAAACTCTTGCTGTGGGCTGATATAACGCAGGGAGGGGATATTGTAAACTCTTGCTGAGGGCTGATATAATGTAGGGAGGGGATATTGTAAACTCTTGCTGTGGGCTGATATAACGCAGTGAGGGGATATTGTAAACTCTTGCTGTGGGCTGATATAATGTAGGGAGGGGATATTGTAAACTCTTGCTGTGGGCTGATATAACGCAGTGAGGGGATATTGTAAACTCTTGCTGTGGGCTGATATAATGTAGGGAAACATATTGTAAACTCTTGCTGTGGGCTGATATAATGTAGGGAAACATATTGTAAACTCTTGCTGTGGGCTGATATAACGCAGGGAGGGGATATTGTAAACTCTTGCTGTGGGCTGATATAATGTAGGTAGGGGATATTGTAAACTCTTGCTGTGGGCTGATATAACGCAGGGAGGGGATATTGTAAACTCTTGCTGTGGGCTGATATAATGTAGGTAGGGGATATTGTAAACTGTTGCTGTGGGCTGATATAACGCAGGGAGGGGATATTGTAAACTCTTGCTGTGGGCTGATATAACGCAGGGAGGGGATATTGTAAACTCTTGCTGTGGGCTGATATAACGCAGTGAGGGGATATTGTAAATTCTTGCTGTGGGCTGATATAACGCAGGTAGGGGATATTGTAAACTCTTGCTGTGGGCTGATATAACGCAGGGAGGGGATATTGTAAACTCTTGCTGTGGGCTGATATAACGCAGGGAGGGGATATTGTAAACTCTTGCTGTGGGCTGATATAATGTAGTGAGGGGTTGTTGTAAACTCTTGCTGAGGGCTGATATAATGTAGGGAGGGGATATTGTAAACTCTTGCTGTGGGCTGATATAACGCAGGGAGGGGATATTGTAAACTCTTGCTGTGGGCTGATATAATGTAGGGAGGGGATATTGTAAACTCTTGCTGAGGGCTGATATAATGTAGGGAGGGGATATTGTAAACTCTTGCTGTGGGCTGATATAATGTAGTGAGGGGTTGTTGTAAACTCTTGCTGTGGGCTGATATAATGTAGGGAAACATATTGTAAACTCTTGCTGTGGGCTGATATAACGCAGGTAGGGGATATTGTAAACTCTTGTTGTGGGCTGATATAACGCAGGTAGGGGATATTGTAAATTCTTGCGGTGGGCTGATATAACACAGGGAGGGGATATTGTAAATTCTTGTGGTGGGCTGATATAACGCAGGTAGGGGATATTGTAAATTCTTGCTGTGGGCTGATATAACACAGGTAGGGGATATTGTAAACTCTTGCTGTGGGCTGATATAACGCAGTGAGGGGATATTGTAAACTCTTGCTGTGGGCTGATATAATGTAGGGAAACATATTGTAAACTCTTGCTGTGGGCTGATATAATGTAGGGAAACATATTGTAAACTCTTGCTGTGGGCTGATATAACGCAGGGAGGGGATATTGTAAACTCTTGCTGTGGGCTGATATAATGTAGATAGGGGATATTGTAAACTCTTGCTGTGGGCTGATATAACGCAGGAAGGGGATATTGTAAACTCTTGCTGTGGGCTGATATAATGTAGGTAGGGGATATTGTAAACTGTTGCTGTGGGCTGATATAACGCAGGGAGGGGATATTGTAAACTCTTGCTGTGGGCTGATATAACGCAGGGAGGGGATATTGTAAACTCTTGCTGTGGGCTGATATAATGTAGGGAGGGGATATTGTAAACTCGTGCTGTGGGCTGATATAACGCAGGTAGGGGATATTGTAAACTCTTGTTGTGGGCTGATATAACGCAGGTAGGGGATATTGTAAATTCTTGCGGTGGGCTGATATAACACAGGGAGGGGATATTGTAAATTCTTGTGGTGGGCTGATATAACGCAGGTAGGGGATATTGTAAATTCTTGCTGTGGGCTGATATAACGCAGGTAGGGGATATTGTAAACTCTTGCTGTGGGCTGATATAACGCAGGGAGGGGATATTGTAAACTCTTGCTGAGGGCTGATATAATGTAGGGAGGGGATATTGTAAACTCTTGCTGTGGGCTGATATAACGCAGTGAGGGGATATTGTAAACTCTTGCTGTGGGCTGATATAATGTAGGGAGGGGATATTGTAAACTCTTGCTGTGGGCTGATATAACGCAGTGAGGGGATATTGTAAACTCTTGCTGTGGGCTGATATAATGTAGGGAAACATATTGTAAACTCTTGCTGTGGGCTGATATAATGTAGGGAAACATATTGTAAACTCTTGCTGTGGGCTGATATAACGCAGGGAGGGGATATTGTAAACTCTTGCTGTGGGCTGATATAATGTAGGTAGGGGATATTGTAAACTCTTGCTGTGGGCTGATATAACGCAGGGAGGGGATATTGTAAACTCTTGCTGTGGGCTGATATAATGTAGGTAGGGGATATTGTAAACTGTTGCTGTGGGCTGATATAACGCAGGGAGGGGATATTGTAAACTCTTGCTGTGGGCTGATATAACGCAGGGAGGGGATATTGTAAACTCTTGCTGTGGGCTGATATAACGCAGTGAGGGGATATTGTAAATTCTTGCTGTGGGCTGATATAACGCAGGTAGGGGATATTGTAAACTCTTGCTGTGGGCTGATATAACGCAGGGAGGGGATATTGTAAACTCTTGCTGTGGGCTGATATAACGCAGGGAGGGGATATTGTAAACTCTTGCTGTGGGCTGATATAATGTAGGGAGGGGATATTGTAAACTCTTGCTGAGGGCTGATATAATGTAGGGAGGGGATATTGTAAACTCTTGCTGTGGGCTGATATAACGCAGGGAGGGGATATTGTAAACTCTTGCTGTGGGCTGATATAACGCAGGGAGGGGATATTGTAAACTCTTGCTGTGGGCTGATATAATGTAGGGATAGGATATTGTAAACTCTTGCTGAGGGCTGATATAATGTAGGGAGGGGATATTGTAAACTCTTGCTGTGGGCTGATATAATGTAGTGAGGGGTTGTTGTAAACTCTTGCTGTGGGCTGATATAACGCAGGTAGGGGATATTGTAAACTCTTGTTGTGGGCTGATATAACGCAGGTAGGGGATATTGTAAATTCTTGCGGTGGGCTGATATAACACAGGGAGGGGATATTGTAAATTCTTGTGGTGGGCTGATATAACGCAGGTAGGGGATATTGTAAATTCTTGCTGTGGGCTGATATAACGCAGGTAGGGGATATTGTAAACTCTTGCTGTGGGCTGATATAACGCAGGGAGGGGATATTGTAAACTCTTGCTGAGGGCTGATATAATGTAGGGAGGGGATATTGTAAACTCTTGCTGTGGGCTGATATAACGCAGTGAGGGGATATTGTAAACTCTTGCTGTGGGCTGATATAATGTAGGGAGGGGATATTGTAAACTCTTGCTGTGGGCTGATATAACGCAGTGAGGGGATATTGTAAACTCTTGCTGTGGGCTGATATAATGTAGGGAAACATATTGTAAACTCTTGCTGTGGGCTGATATAATGTAGGGAAACATATTGTAAACTCTTGCTGTGGGCTGATATAACGCAGGGAGGGGATATTGTAAACTCTTGCTGTGGGCTGATATAATGTAGGTAGGGGATATTGTAAACTCTTGCTGTGGGCTGATATAACGCAGGGAGGGGATATTGTAAACTCTTGCTGTGGGCTGATATAATGTAGGTAGGGGATATTGTAAACTGTTGCTGTGGGCTGATATAACGCAGGGAGGGGATATTGTAAACTCTTGCTGTGGGCTGATATAACGCAGGGAGGGGATATTGTAAACTCTTGCTGTGGGCTGATATAACGCAGTGAGGGGATATTGTAAATTCTTGCTGTGGGCTGATATAACGCAGGTAGGGGATATTGTAAACTCTTGCTGTGGGCTGATATAACGCAGGGAGGGGATATTGTAAACTCTTGCTGTGGGCTGATATAACGCAGGGAGGGGATATTGTAAACTCTTGCTGTGGGCTGATATAATGTAGTGAGGGGTTGTTGTAAACTCTTGCTGAGGGCTGATATAATGTAGGGAGGGGATATTGTAAACTCTTGCTGTGGGCTGATATAACGCAGGGAGGGGATATTGTAAACTCTTGCTGTGGGCTGATATAATGTAGGGAGGGGATATTGTAAACTCTTGCTGAGGGCTGATATAATGTAGGGAGGGGATATTGTAAACTCTTGCTGTGGGCTGATATAATGTAGTGAGGGGTTGTTGTAAACTCTTGCTGTGGGCTGATATAATGTAGGGAAACATATTGTAAACTCTTGCTGTGGGCTGATATAACGCAGGTAGGGGATATTGTAAACTCTTGTTGTGGGCTGATATAACGCAGGTAGGGGATATTGTAAATTCTTGCGGTGGGCTGATATAACACAGGGAGGGGATATTGTAAATTCTTGTGGTGGGCTGATATAACGCAGGTAGGGGATATTGTAAATTCTTGCTGTGGGCTGATATAACGCAGGTAGGGGATATTGTAAACTCTTGCTGTGGGCTGATATAACGCAGGGAGGGGATATTGTAAACTCTTGCTGAGGGCTGATATAATGTAGGGAGGGGATATTGTAAACTCTTGCTGTGGGCTGATATAACGCAGTGAGGGGATATTGTAAACTCTTCTGTGGGCTGATATAATGTAGGGAGGGGATATTGTAAACTCTTGCTGTGGGCTGATATAACGCAGTGAGGGGATATTGTAAACTCTTGCTGTGGGCTGATATAATGTAGGGAAACATATTGTAAACTCTTGCTGTGGGCTGATATAATGTAGGGAAACATATTGTAAACTCTTGCTGTGGGCTGATATAACGCAGGTAGGGGATATTGTAAACTCTTGCTGTGGGCTGATATAACGCAGGGAGGGGATATTGTAAACTCTTGCTGAGGGCTGATATAATGTAGGGAGGGGATATTGTAAACTCTTGCTGTGGGCTGATATAACGCAGTGAGGGGATATTGTAAACTCTTGCTGTGGGCTGATATAATGTAGGGAGGGGATATTGTAAACTCTTGCTGTGGGCTGATATAACGCAGTGAGGGGATATTGTAAACTCTTGCTGTGGGCTGATATAATGTAGGGAAACATATTGTAAACTCTTGCTGTGGGCTGATATAATGTAGGGAAACATATTGTAAACTCTTGCTGTGGGCTGATATAACGCAGGGAGGGGATATTGTAAACTCTTGCTGTGGGCTGATATAATGTAGGTAGGGGATATTGTAAACTCTTGCTGTGGGCTGATATAACGCAGGGAGGGGATATTGTAAACTCTTGCTGTGGGCTGATATAATGTAGGTAGGGGATATTGTAAACTGTTGCTGTGGGCTGATATAACGCAGGGAGGGGATATTGTAAACTCTTGCTGTGGGCTGATATAACGCAGGGAGGGGATATTGTAAACTCTTGCTGTGGGCTGATATAACGCAGTGAGGGGATATTGTAAATTCTTGCTGTGGGCTGATATAACGCAGGTAGGGGATATTGTAAACTCTTGCTGTGGGCTGATATAACGCAGGGAGGGGATATTGTAAACTCTTGCTGTGGGCTGATATAACGCAGGGAGGGGATATTGTAAACTCTTGCTGTGGGCTGATATAATGTAGTGAGGGGTTGTTGTAAACTCTTGCTGAGGGCTGATATAATGTAGGGAGGGGATATTGTAAACTCTTGCTGTGGGCTGATATAACGCAGGGAGGGGATATTGTAAACTCTTGCTGTGGGCTGATATAATGTAGGGAGGGGATATTGTAAACTCTTGCTGAGGGCTGATATAATGTAGGGAGGGGATATTGTAAACTCTTGCTGTGGGCTGATATAATGTAGTGAGGGGTTGTTGTAAACTCTTGCTGTGGGCTGATATAATGTAGGGAAACATATTGTAAACTCTTGCTGTGGGCTGATATAACGCAGGTAGGGGATATTGTAAACTCTTGTTGTGGGCTGATATAACGCAGGTAGGGGATATTGTAAATTCTTGCGGTGGGCTGATATAACACAGGGAGGGGATATTGTAAATTCTTGTGGTGGGCTGATATAACGCAGGTAGGGGATATTGTAAATTCTTGCTGTGGGCTGATATAACGCAGGTAGGGGATATTGTAAACTCTTGCTGTGGGCTGATATAACGCAGGGAGGGGATATTGTAAACTCTTGCTGAGGGCTGATATAATGTAGGGAGGGGATATTGTAAACTCTTGCTGTGGGCTGATATAACGCAGTGAGGGGATATTGTAAACTCTTCTGTGGGCTGATATAATGTAGGGAGGGGATATTGTAAACTCTTGCTGTGGGCTGATATAACGCAGTGAGGGGATATTGTAAACTCTTGCTGTGGGCTGATATAATGTAGGGAAACATATTGTAAACTCTTGCTGTGGGCTGATATAATGTAGGGAAACATATTGTAAACTCTTGCTGTGGGCTGATATAACGCAGGGAGGGGATATTATAAACTCTTGCTGTGGGCTGATATAATGTAGGTAGGGGATATTGTAAACTCTTGCTGTGGGCTGATATAACGCAGGGAGGGGATATTGTAAACTCTTGCTGTGGGCTGATATAATGTAGGTAGGGGATATTGTAAACTGTTGCTGTGGGCTGATATAACGCAGGGAGGGGATATTGTAAACTCTTGCTGTGGGCTGATATAACGCAGGGAGGGGATATTGTAAACTCTTGCTGTGGGCTGATATAACGCAGTGAGGGGATATTGTAAATTCTTGCTGTGGGCTGATATAACGCAGGTAGGGGATATTGTAAACTCTTGCTGTGGGCTGATATAACGCAGGGAGGGGATATTGTAAACTCTTGCTGTGGGCTGATATAACGCAGGGAGGGGATATTGTAAACTCTTGCTGTGGGCTGATATAATGTAGTGAGGGGTTGTTGTAAACTCTTGCTGAGGGCTGATATAATGTAGGGAGGGGATATTGTAAACTCTTGCTGTGGGCTGATATAACGCAGGGAGGGGATATTGTAAACTCTTGCTGTGGGCTGATATAACGCAGGGAGGGGATATTGTAAACTCTTGCTGTGGGCTGATATAATGTAGGGAGGGGATATTGTAAACTCTTGCTGAGGGCTGATATAATGTAGGGAGGGGATATTGTAAACTCTTGCTGTGGGCTGATATAATGTAGTGAGGGGTTGTTGTAAACTCTTGCTGTGGGCTGATATAATGCAGTGAGGGGTTGTTGTAAACTCTTGCTGTGGGCTGATATAACGCAGTGAGGGGTTGTTGTAATCTCTTGCTGTGGGCTGATATAACGCAGTGAGGGGTTGTTGTAATCTCTTGCTGTGGGCTGATATAACGCAGTGAGGGGTTGTTGTAAACTCTTGCTGTGGGCTGATATAACGCAGGGAGGGGATATTGTAAACTCTTGCTGTGGGCTGATATAATGTAGGGAGGGGATATTGTAAACTCTTGCTGTGGGCTGATATAATGTAGGGAGGGGATATTGTAAACTCTTGCTGTGGGCTGATATAACGCAGGGAGGGGTTGTTGTAAACTCTTGCCGGGCTGATATAACGCAGTGAGGGGTTGTTGTAAACTCTTGCTGTGGGCTGATATAACGCAGTGAGGGGTTGTTGTAAACTCTTGCTGTGGGCTGATATAACGCAGTGAGGGGTTGTTGTAATCTCTTGCTGTGGGCTGATATAGCATGGGCAGTACCCAGACGTCAGTTCCGCAATATCTGTCAATGGGCCATATGCAATTACTTTTTTCTCCTGAGTAATCTTGCAGAATCATTTTCATATTCTCTTTCAAATAAATTTAAAGTATTTAACAACAGACAAAGCACCTATAAGTTGGTGAAAAAGTACTAGCAAAGTTACTTTGAGTATGTTCTTGCTGGCTGGTGGTTTAAAAGGCATTTTATGACAAGTTGTGAAAATGTCACCTACGACTAGAGAAAACTCAGAAGAAAAAATTGATTGAATTGTATGTGTAGTGCGGATAATTAATAGGACATAAGTAGCAAAGAAAAGAATCTCATATTTTTATTTTCAGTAATATAGGTTTTTGTATTACATTTGCATCATTCTCTAATATTTGCAGATTACAAACTACGCTCTGCATTTTAAGCTATGAAACAGAGCAGAGCTAATGACCTCTGACCTCCCCTGCAGTAACATCTTAGTTGTTTCTCATCGTTTCTTTGATATGTAAGTGCTTTAGAAAACAGCACTGAGGCTTACCAAAGTTTGGTCAGAGAGAGCTCAGAGAAGCTCTTTTGCATAGATAACAACTGACGTTTCATAACTCTTCCTGTACTTCTATATATATGTGCTTCTAATGCTCTATTTCTTACTTGTACTACACATATACCATTCATTATATCATAAGTTTATTGTCACTTCAGGTTTGCTTTAAGTTGGACCTCCCCCACAACAGAGTAGACACCTTTCCACCCACAACTGCTCCTCAACACCCAGCTAAAGATCCATGGAATGTTCTGTGGACCTGTCAGAGAAGTCCGTACCGGTTCCCTCTGTAACTGATGGGCTCCTGTCCTGAGTCCGAAGCTGCCAGCCACGTTCTGCAGGTCTCCAGAGACGTCAGTGGAAATACCAGCGAAGGGAAAGTTAATGAAATTCCCTCTGAATACAAGCTCGGAGCTGCCTGGCGATTATCATACTTTGCCTAATTAACGATAGATGATAACAGGCTCTGACTTGTCCATACACAGAGCCTACGAGATCTCCAATAAGACAGCAGTGTCCTCGGAGCTACACAACACTCAGGTAAAATGGTGAAAATTCTCCACTCCGGAGGGACAACAGGCTTTGTAAGAGCAGGAAGGGGGGATCCAGCTTCTCACCCTCCATCTGATAGCAGGACATACCCGTTCAGAGCAGGGGTTGTTGTGGTTTCCTTCAATATGGGTGGGAGAGTCATGGTGGCCAAACCACTATGGAGGGGCGAGAGTTCATGGTGGCCACAGCCCTACAGAGGAGGGACTAGGGTTGGGGAGGTCATGATGGTTACATTACTAGGGGGATCATGATCACACCGGGAGGGAGGGTCATGGTAGCCACATCACTGGAAGAAGGAGGGGGCGTATGGTGGCCACATCGTTATAGGGGAAGACATGAAGGCCACTCCACTATGGAGGAGCAGGAGTTCATGGTGGCCACAGCTCTACAGGGGAGGGACGGTGGTGATTAAATCACTAGGGTTGGGGAGGTCATGACGGTCACACAATTAGGGGAGGTCATAGTGGCCACACCGGTATATGAAAGGTCATGATAACCACACCACTGTGGGGTAAGTCATAGTGGCCATACCACAATAGGAGAGGATCATGGTCATATAGATCTATCGAGGAGACATGGTGGCCACACCACTATAGGGATGGATAATGGTGTCCACTCCACACTGCCGAGGTGAGGTCATGGTGACTATGCCACTATGGGCGGGGCAGGGGGATCAAGGTGGCCAAATCACTACAGGGTGACAACACAAGCTAAAGTGGGGATCATGATGGCCACAACATTATGACCCTATGGGGGGAAGAGACATGGTGGCCATACCGCAAAGGGAGGGGGGGGGGGGTGAGTGTTCATGATGGCCATACTTGCTTTTGCATTTGTAATTTTACTCTGTTTTCGTACTCTTTTTTTTTGTACCATTTAGTGATTTTATTTATATTTTTATGGGAAATCTCATATTGAGATTGTTCTGTGCAAACCAAGGCAAATAACTGACATGAAAATCCATGCGTCTATCTTTAAAATGAAGGAGAATGTAAAACCTAGATACATGTAGGAGAATTAGAGCTTTTTTCAGCTAGGTGTATTTCGATCAGAAAATTAGATCGCTCGCGTTTTGCCAATCGCTACAGCACTGCCGATAACATGTAAATGGCGGCTCTGTTTTTCCCCTAGTGCGATTTGACTTTTTTAGGAATCACAATTTTGGTGCGTTGTTCCTATATATTGTACAGTTTCTCAAAAAAATCGCAAAGCAATTGCGCTGCTATGCGATTTTCCCCACAATTCGGCAATTCAAGTTGTTTTCCTGCCAAGACTTTTTTCACCCATCAGACATTGCAAGCGCAAACGCACTGCAATCAAGCTGTGCACCCTTCAGATAGCAGCGCAATGGCGGCAAAATCACTGTAGTGGAAATACGATCACATGTGCTCGAATTTCTTAGTGTAGGCCCTTAGCATTTATTGTCCCAAACAAGTAATTTCTAATTCGCCCTCCCCACAAACACACACACTATGGGATTGATTCACTATAACAAATCGCGTGCCTAATCAGAGTTAACATGCCTTATCAGAGCCAGCATGCCTTATCAGAGTTAGCACACCTTATCAGAGTAGCATAATGAGCGCTATCAACTCATGTCTGCTAATTGGCAATGACGAGAGCTCCACTCGCCCTGCCCTGAGCCCCTGCGGGTCCAATCACTTTGATTGGCCCAATTGGCTGCCTGTCAAGTTTCCTGTCATGTGACAGGCAGCCTATTGGGCCAATTAAAGTGCAGGGATAATGTCCTTTAAAGTGATTGGACCCGCAGGTGCTCAGGGCAGGACAAGTGGAGCTCTCGTCATTGCCAATTAGCAGACATGAGTTCGCTATGCTACTCTGATGAGGCATGTTAACTCTGATAAGGCACACTATTTGTTATAGGGAATCAACTCCTATAAGTGTCAGTGTAACATTTATGTTGTTCAGCACATCTGTATTAAGTATCAATCGATATGTGTATTTTTATGTAGCCATGTTTGTTTTCTGAATCTGTAGAGCGCCACAGAAGATGGCGGCGCTACGCAAATCAATATTAATCATAAAAGTAATAACAATGCGTGTTTACACAGGCAGACAGTGGATGCTATATGACTGTATAAAGTAATGAAAGTTCTCCTATGTAGGGATTTAATCATCTCTCTCCTGTTCTGCCCGTTTACCGTTTTCCGCGCGCATTAACCCGACGCTCGTCTCGATCAATCGCGGGACTTGTGCGTCGTATATAGCAGATGTGTGGGGTAGGTTCCCAGAATTCCTAATGCAGCCTCCTGATAGACCCACCAGCAGGAACGCAGCGGTGCAAGGGGTCCACGTGGGAGGTATGGCCGTGATAGGAGCCCCCCTGCAGAGCCTTAGACACCCCCAGACAAAGGACGCTACGCCTTGTCAGACACCGCTCCTATTTCTATGTAATGACAATAACAGGGACACTGTGCTGTCCCCAAATCACACAGGGGAGGGGGGGGGCGAGGGACGCGTCTGCCGAAAGTACACAGCATTATTTAGTTTTTAGGGGAGAAAAAAATAAACTTTAACCATCCGCATCAAGGAGAGTAATTTTTACAGCCAGGGAGAGAGATTGCCTGTGGCAGCTACATTAGTCACGCTGTAATGTACACGCTAAGAAACAGAAATAAAAGTATCAACTCGGAATGTTCACACAAACAATCCTCTATTAGAAGGTCAAGTCCAGCCAGAACTCCAATTTCTGCATTACCGGTGGAGAGCTTACAAGTATGTGTGCTTAAAGTAGCTTAAAACGAGGACATGATCCAAAATGCAATGAGCTTCCATTATTTGTTTTATACTATTTTTAAGACGCGGACATGTCCCTCCCTGTATAGACAGTATAAGCTGTTATTCTGTGACTGTACGGATAGTAAACTTACTGCAGTGTGTACTGATCTCTGCTGACCCCAGTATATACAGTATAAGCTCTGTGACTGCACGGATAGTAAACTAACTGCAGTGTGTACTAATCTCTACTGCCGCCAGTGTGTACAGTATAAGCTGTTACTATGTGCCTGTATGGATAGTAAACTAGCTGCAGCGTGTGCTGAGCTCTGCAACCTCCAGTATGTACAGTATAAGCTGTTACTATGTGCCTGTATGGATAGTAAACCAGCTGCAGCGTATGCTGAGCTCTGCAACCTCCAGTATGTACAGTATAAGCTGTTACTCTGCGCCTGTACTGATAGTGAACTAGCTGCCGCGTGTGCTGATCTCTGCTGCCTCCAGTAAGTACAGTATAAGCTGTTACTCTGTGCCTGTACTGATAGTAAACTAGCTGCAGTGTATGCTGATCTCTGCTGCCTCCAGTATGTACAGTATAAGCTGTTACTCTGTGCCTGTACAGATAGTAAACTAGCTGCAGCGTGTGCTGAGCTCTGCAACCTCCAGTATGTACAGTATAAGCTGTTACTCTGCGCCTGTACTGATAGTGAACTAGCTGCCGCGTGTGCTGATCTCTGCTGCCTCCAGTAAGTACAGTATAAGCTGTTACTCTGTATCTGTACTGATAGTAAACTAGCTGCAGTGTATGCTGATCTCTGCTGCCTCCAGTATGTACAGTATAAGCTGTTACTCTGTGCCTGTACTGATAGTAAACTAGCTGCAGCGTGTGCTGATCTCTGCTGCCTCCAGTAAGTACAGTATAAGCTGTTACTCTGTATCTGTACTGATAGTAAACTAGCTGCAGTGTGTGCTGATCTCTGCTGCCTCCAGTATGTACAGTATAAGCGATTAAGCCCCCTCTACACCATTCAATTCCAGGCGCGATCGATTGAATTCAATTGGATAAAATTCAATTAGATCTATTAAATCCGACATTGTTTGATTGTGTGATCGATTTTGGATAGTTTTCAATGCAAATAGATCACACGATCGATCGAATCCCGATCGGACATGTCGGATTTAATCGATCTAATTGAATTCGATCCAAACTAATTTGATCGATTGCGCCTGGAATTGAATGGTGTAGAGGGGTTTTACTCTCTGCATATACTGAAAGCAAACTAGCTGCATTGTGTCTTAATCTCTGCTACCTCCAGTATGTACAGCCGTCTGACTTATCATCTGACACCACTGGAAATATACAGTAATCCGTGTACTGGATGAAGGTTCTTAGTGGAACTGAAATGGACTGGTGCGCCCCCCACTTTTATTCCCATGGAGTTTGCAACTTTGCGTGGCACATTTTATTATAATATATATATATATATATATATATATATATATATATATATATATATATATATATATATATATATATATACAGTGTTCTCCCCAGGCTTTTTTAGCCGGGTGCTCCACCCGGCTAGATTTGGTGACCACCCGGCTGTCTTCAGCTCACCTCCTCACCTCCTCCTATGCTGTAAGCAGAGTTGCCCTGCATTTTCAGCTCGACCCACCCGGCTACTTTTTCATGCCACCCGGCTACTATTTAATGCCACCCGGCTGGAAAAAAATTCTGGGGAGAACACTGTATATATATATATATATATATATATATATATATATATATATATATATATATATATATATATATATATATATCTCGCATGCAGGAGCACAGCTGTTGCTACAAACGTTATTATGTTCGGTAATTCTGGATCAATAAAGTTGTCTTAGGCTGAAATTACTCCCTGAGGATGCGCAGATTTTATTATAGCAGTTATCAGGCAGTGCAGCACATCTCCATAAGTCTGAAAAATGCACAAATGACAAGTTATGCAGACATGGCCACAATATAGAACCTTGCAGCGACACCAATACAGATGGTGAAAGTTATTTCTAGTGGGGGCGTGGCCTCAAACAAGGCAAGGAGCTCAGAGCACAACAGTGTGAGTTTCTACAGATAGGCGGCACAGACCTAAGTGCAGAAAAATAAGGCTCCCGTTTAGCCAACCTGATTAAATGTCGTATCCTAGAAGGACGAGGTCTCGCCTGTTTCACCGTTTGAGCTGCCATCAGAACGCAGGCCTACAATGCGCACATAAATCTGGCTGGCCCGCGTCCAGCTCTGCCTTTATCCGCTGATCCTGAAGGAAGCCCTTCACCATTATCATATTTTACATGCTGGGATAATAAAACAGACCACGTCCTTCAATTTCATGAAAACCAACCATTACCGACGTGAAGGTGAAAGAGACAATTTCTGAAAATGTACGCTCAAGACATTGAGCTACAGCACCATATATCAAGGCTGATGAACAGGGGAGGAGGGGGGCTTAAAGGACAACCGAGGTGAAATTAAACTGATGAGAAAAACAATTGTATCTATCCTCCTTCTCCTAAAAATGACTTTTTTTAACTATCCTACAGTTTTATTTTATATTTAAATCTAATTTTTAAGTTTTTACTGTTTCATTGTCTCTGCTCAATGACACCTTCATTGAAGCATGCCAGAGCTCAAATCTAGGAATTATTAACCCTTTTTATCTCTTTCCTGCTCTCAGAAGCCATTTACTGACAGGAAAGTGTTTTATGGCTGTAATTACTTTCAGTTTGGGTAATGCTATAGTCACTTGTATACCTGGGGCCATATGCTATTCACTTTTTCACCTGAGTTTTCTCCTAACTGATATTCATAAACTTGCCAATAAAATGCCTTTTAAGCCCCCAGAAGGCAAGAAAATGCTCAAAATAATTTTGATGGTACTTTTTCACCAACTTTTTGGTACTTTTTTAGTTGAAAAGTACTGCAAAATTATTTTAAAATCAAAGATGAACAATTATCTCCTAGGAGAAAACTCAGGTGAAAAAGAGAATTGCATATGGCCCCTGATGTTTAACCCTTTCAGACAGAGAAAGTAGAAAGGAACACAGCCTAGTTATTTGTGTGCTCGGCACTGTACAAACACATGTCTATCTCATCATGTCACATGTCACTTCGGTTGTCCTTTAAAGAGAACCCAAGATAAAAATTAGATGCTTATCGAACAAGAGGGAAGCCTCTGGATGCACAGAGGTAACCCATGTCCTCCTGGAGACCACCGCCGCTGCCCGGGACCCGCCTTATGATTGCGACTGTTCTTCTCTTCATGCACCCGCGACGGTACTGCACTTGGGAGACATGGCCTGTGTTGCGCAGGCCGTATTCGCGCAGGTGCAGTATGGCCGCGATTATGTACAAAGAAGGGCGCGGACACAGAACTTATTTTGTTTCTGGTGGTCGGCGCGCAGCAAGGATGGGCGCCAGTAGGATGTGGAAGGCCTCTGTAGGTTTCAAGGTAAGTATCTAGTTTTTTGTCTTTAGGTTTGCCTCGTGTCGACCCGGTTCTGAATCACCTCTACCTCAATTCCTAAAGCCGGCCATACATCCACAGGTTTTTCCCCGATGCCAAAAACTGATCAATCACCCTCTGATCAGGATTGCGATTGACTCCTGACACACATGGCACATCAATATTCAATAGACCCAAATGACCGCGGCGTCCTTTTTGAATGTACATGGCCCGAACAGCGATAGCACATGCCTTGTGTCATCGGGTGGCTGTAGCTGGTTTGCAGCATGGGGTTTTTGTTGCACCTGCTCACCTTCCACTATCGAGGCTCTTTGAGGGTAGAAATGTAGCGAACGGTTCGCCGGCGAACGGTTCCAGGCAAACTTTGGTCGATTCGCCCCATAATGCACTATGAGGGTCAACTTTGACCCTCTGCATCACAGTCAGCAGGCACATTGTAGCCATTCAGGCTACACTAAGCCCTGGAGCCCCACCCTCCCTTATATAAGGCGGGCTCCGGCGGCCATTAGCCTCACTCGTGTGCCTGCTAGAGACAGACTAGGGCGAGCTGCTGCAGATTGTTCTTCTAGGGACAAATTAGTTAGGTTCTTGGCTGCTTAGCTTGCTCCTGGCTGATTATTATTGCTTTTATAGCACCCCTCAACAGCTCTTTTCAGAGCTAATCCTGTTCTTTTTTTTTGTTTTTTCTGTGTGTCAAACTGACACTTTTGTTGCATGCACAGCCTTGCTAATTGATAGTGTGTGTGTGCCACTGCCAGCAGCCCAGCACATTCAGTGACTGACTGCCTGTGTGTGTGACAGGGAGCTGCACATTGTACTACCCAGTACTGCATATACCCCAGTACCTGTTGTGTTTACTTAACCCACCTCATCACTGCATATACCTAGCTTTGTGTTGAGTGAACCCAGCTCACTGCATCTAACTACCTGTTTGATCAGCTGGACAGTCACTGTTGTTCTATCATTGAGCTACCACAGCCCGGAGAACCGAACCTTCCGCGGAAGTTCGCGAACGGGGTTCGCGAACCGAAAATCGGAGGTTCGCGACATCACTATTTGAGGGTTCTTTGGTTTATGTTTTTGAAAAAACGTTTAAAATGAGAAAAGGGATGATAATATGAAGAAATACAATTGGGGTTATTTCAAGAAGCAAACACGGAGGGTGAGAATCCGAATTCAGTCTGCTTGTCGCTAACGTGTTTCCCCCCTTCACTTTCCATCATAACAAAAGACAGAAACAAAAGGACACGTAGACTGAAACACAACCCACTACCTCCCTCAAAACAATCACCTGCCTGCCTAGTAAACACTACAACAAAGCATTACATAGAAAAAATAGGAACAGTTACTGAAACGTATCAAAGAAAAAAATCAACATGAATAGAAAAAGTAGAAAAACAGATCACTGCAAAATTGTAAGGAAAAAAAAAAGAAAAAGAAAGAAAAATACTTTAACTCTCAAATTTGCAGAAATTCTGTCACATCACAAGCCGGTGATGAACAAAGTTTATGTCTGAGGTAGAAAAGCAGAGAAAACACACAAACTCAGCAACATATCTGTCTCTTTCCTGTCCTCCTACAACATGCTTTCTCTGCTTGTTGCCTAATAACAACTGCCCTGGTTGCAGTAACAATAGTCTCCAGCAATGGCTGCTATCACTGTATTACAGAGACGGTTCCGGAACTATCCTATGACAACCAGATTGACGAGAAGACCCTCTTATGGTATTTTATACAGGGAGCGTGATGTGAGGTTTGACTTATGAGGCTGTCTATATATATTAAGAGGCGTTAAGAGGCGTCCTAATTTACCAGTAAATTAGGAGTTTAAAGAGTAACTGTCGGGCATAAAATCAAAAATCAATTCTTTATTTTTATCTGGTATACAAGTGATAAGGATGCTAACCAGGCGATCCAAAAGTTAAAATCACTATTACTTTTCTTGTTGATAAATGATCATTCCCCTGTTTACATGACTCTTATTTGGTACACAGAAAATTTGGTACACAAAAAGGAAGTTGCAGGGCATGCTGGGAAGTCTTTTTTTGCTTCTCTACTTCCCCTCAGACTTAACTAATGCAGCCTGATTGGCTGAAGCCTCTTTCCCTCCTGTTTTCCCCTCCCACACCTCTGTTCCTCTCTGATTGGCCAAAATTTCTCAGGCTGAAACAATGCACTTTCTATAGTGAAGGGCGGGCAGATCAGGCAGAGGAGACTAAGGGCGGATATTACATCACGACTGGCTTCAAAATAGCCACAGTAAATATGGAAACTGTCTAGAATAGGATTCTCTACTTTTTCTTTGTAAAAGTCACAGGAATCATAACGTGGACAGTGCAATACATGTGTTATGTAGAGCAAGTATTTATCTACTTATATATTTGTTTTTTTTTTCCTGAGATAGAATGGCTGACAGCTCCTCTTTAAAGCTAAGTACACACATCCAATATTTCTCACCCAGGCTTGGGAGGAGGATCGGGAAACAATCCCTCAGGCGATAATTAGCATTGTGATCGGTCATGCTCAGGCATCGAGGGTCATTAAAGTGGACCCAAATTAAAAATACAAGATTTCAGAAATAAAATCTATTTTCTAAATTATAATAATAAATAGCAGCCTTTTTTTCAGCTGCATGATGACAAATATAAAATATTTTACATTTATTGGAGGAACCCCTCCCCTTCCTTTCAAATTGCCGGGATTTTTCCGGCAAACTGGTGGAGTAGATGGTGTCCGGCAATGGAGGAATTGCTAATGGATGCCCCAGTATAACCCTAGCTATGAAAAGAGAAGGGTGAAAAGCATGCGCTGAAATGACCATTGGTTTGAAGGAGTGTTTATTTATCTTTGTATGTGTCAGAGTGGTGCAACTAAATATTTTTAATTAAAAAAATGTTTGGTTTGGGTCCGCTTTAAGGATCTGACAGGATGGATCCTTAACAATGTCTGAGGAAGGCTGATCGGCTGCTGCTGTACACACATAACGTTGGCTGCAATGGCTGTTTTCGGCCGTTTTGGCTGATGGTGATCGCATATGTACGCACCTTTGGATTCCCTTTGGAAAAATCAGCACATAGCATAATTGTTGGTCACATCCATAGAATTCTTTATTAACTACTTACCCACCACAGGTTATTTCCCCTTAAAGAGACTCTGAAGTCTCCGTAAATTCAGGTTTTTATTGCAAAAACCTGTTTAACATTATTGCCCTAACTAAAACGCCGCCTCCTCGCCACTGAAATCTAACTAAATATACCCAAACGCCCCGGGGCACACTGCGGGGAGTGCTTCCGTGAGAGGCAGAGCTTTCAGCTGCAGCTCTGCCTCTCAGCGTGTATCTCCGCCTCCACCCGCCCCTCTCAGTCTTCCTTCACTGAGAGGGGCGGGGAGAGGCGGAGATACGCGCTGAGAGGCAGAGCTGCAGCTGAAAGCTCTGCCTCTCACGGAAGCGCACAGGACAGCAAAATCCACGACCAAGAAGTTTGGGGGGATTTAGTTAGATAGTTAGTTAGGGCTATCATGTTTAACAGCTTTTTGCAATAAAAAGCTGTATTTTACGAGACTTCAGTGTTCCTTTAAAAACTAGAGCAATTTTCCCATTTCAAACTCTTCTCATTCGTTTGCCAATTACTTTATTACTACTTATCACACCAAAAAGATCTGCACATAGGGGGTTTTTTTTGTCACAAATTAGGCTTTCTTTGGGTGGTACTTTTTGCTAAGAATTATTTTATTTTATATGCATTGTAAAGGGAATAACAAGAAAAAAATGAAAAAAAAAATGTTTTCTCAGTTTTCAGCCATTAGAGTTGTAAAATAAAATGTGCTACCATAAGATAAAACCCACACATTTTATCTACCGCCACTGTAAACTGTGAGATACGTGTATCGTAGGTCCCTGGTGCTGAAGTGAAGTTCACAGGGGCGTAGATACATGATACAGTAACGGTTAATGTTGAAAAGTACATTCCACCGTGAAAGTGATTCAGCAGAATTGGACCCTTCCCATGCTAGGGATTGCAATGTGCTGCTACGTGTATCATTCCAATATTTCAATAATTAAAGATTTTTAAACATTTTTTTATATATATATTTTTTACAATTTTACTTTGTACATTATTTAGACAGTGTTTGACCCATGTGGAATCTTTCCTAACCCTCAGGTGGCTACAAGTTTACTGCTGGTAGGTGCATCGCTGTGGAATGTTTAATTATTGTGTGTTCTGCAGGGATCAGAAAAAAAACCTGGTCTCCCAGAGTGCTCTGGGGCAGAAGGCTGCATAACTAAACAGCCTAGGCCAAACATCACTAGGGGGCGGCTGTTACATACCAATACACAGTAATATACAGTTATAGAAAGTGTTTTTGATGCTGAAACTAGGATAATTAAGGCTCGGAACACTGCACAGAAGTGCTACCACTGCGACAAAGCGATAGCATTTTTTAGCATTAATGAAAGTCTGAGCCGCATATAAAAAGTTCAACACACAACTTACTGCATCATCATAAAAACAGACGCAAAACGAACACAAAATATCTCACTGGAGACGCAGGAAAAATTTCAGGGATTTTTACTAAAAAAAGATTTTTTTTCCAATACATTTTCCAATAAATATTACAAACAAATATTTAAACGTAATAAATTAGCACATCACGTTTTAAATGAAATTATGACAGCTACTTATCGGCGTTAGAAAGTAGGAAAAAAAATTGTAGAGAATGACTGCACTATTAACTTTATAATACGGTAATTGTGCTGAAAAATAATGACAGTACATTTGATTGTTAAAATGATTAGAGGCCACTTTCTCTGACCTCACAGTAATGTTCAGCGGGTAAGGCCTTGAAAACTAACAGCAGATGGGTTTTAATATAACCTGGATTGCTTACCTTCTACCGTTTACAGGACAATTACTGTATATACTCGAGTATAAGTCTAGAAATTTAGGTCTGATTCACTTCATAAAAGTATAGCGGTCGACTTATACACGAGTCACAGCAACACTGAACACACTGAGTAATGTGTGTACTAATAGTGACATTCCCATTTGCAGCTATTTACCTAGTGCTAAGTGACACTTTGTGGAAAGGAAATGACAAGAAAACACAGGTCTGAAAGTCCCGGCCACAACAAGTAACAAGAAAAGGGGCAGGGGGGGGGGAAATACTGAGCTGCATAAAATGGAGTTAATAAATAAACAGCACTTGGGGGGCCTGGGGGAGGTATTAGGTGCACTTAAAGCAGTAGGATTAGCCATACTATGCCTGGGAAAAAACACATACTGTATATAAGTAGATAAATACTTGATCTACTTACATAACACATGGATTGTACTGTCTACATTTTCATTTCAGTGAATCTTATATAGTAAATTAAGAGAATTCTGTTTCTGGTGGGAACCATGTCTTTTGCCCAAAGTTTGAGGCTAAATCCTCATGTCATTTCTGCCCTTAACTTTTTTTTCTTTTCTCCTCCAACCTTTCACCTCAGCCTTGCTTGTAAACACAAGTGAACAGGGGATCGTGTTTCAGATAAGCAGCCAGTCAGGGAAATAAATGAAAGAGGAGGGATGTGTTATAGATAAAAAGAACCCCCAGCATGCAACTGTTTGGCACTGACTATTAAAGCGCCAGTGCTCCTAAAGTATGTGATAACTCCAAACCATGACAGCAGAAAAAAAGTTTTGAAAGTTTTGAATGCAGGATTAGCATCTTTATCACTTTATACACTCAGACCAGTTGCTGCTGAAATTGGATTTTTGTGGCGACAATCACGCTTTAAGGGACAGGAGGGGTTAATGGCTGCAATACTGTATGTAGTGCAGTCATTAACCCCTGCTGAGCCCCAAGTGCAGCCATTAACTTTGCTGGGTAGACTTACACTTGAGTCAATAAAAAAAAATCCAGCTTAAGATGGTTGAATATTGGAATATTGGAATATTATAATTATACACGAGGTCGACTTGTATTCGAGTATATACAGGTATTACTAAAAATTGTGAAATTTAAAATAAATGTTTATGCATATGTACAAAAAGTACATTTGTCCCAAGGTAAAATGCACTATAAATTACCCTTTCCTATGTCACTGTCACTTACAGTAGGTTGTAAAAATATGACAAATCTGACAGGTTTTGGACTAATCCATCTCCTCATGAGGCATTGCTTAAGGTTTTTTTTGTTTTCAAAAGCACTTACTGAACGGCAATTGCTCAGTCCAACTGCCAGAACTTTGTGCAAGCCAGTTAGGAGGCCAGCTGACATCTTTGTATAGTTTATTTATATATAAAATCGGATGTATGTGTGTGTATGTGTGTGTGTATGTGTGTGTGTGTGTGTGTGTGTGTGTATGTGTATGTGCCGCGATCACTCAAAAACGGCTTGACCGATATGAATGAAACTTGGTATACAGATCCCTTACTACCTGGGATGATATGTTCTGGGGGTCTCGCCCCCCCCCCCCCCCCCCCTTCCCGGGCAGAGCTACAAACACGCAATCAGATTTCACCCATTCATGTCAATGGAAAAATTGTAAAAGGCTGCCATTCTCACAGTAATCAAGCCAGGGTCCCCACACTTGGCACAGTTGGTCACTTGGTGACCGAGGTTACAAATCCAGGAAAAGTGGGCGGAGCATAGAACACCCAATAAATATTCAGCCATTCATTTTAAATGGGAAAATGTAAACTGCAGCCATTCTAAGACTGTTAATCGCAGGGTTCTCAAACTTGGCACACTTGGTCACTGGGTGAATGTGATTAAGATTCAAGAAAATGGGTGGAGCCTACAACAGCCAATCAAAATTCACCTATTGATTTTAAAGGGGAATATTTAAACTGCCGCCATTCTTACACGGTTAATGGCAGAGGCTTCAAACTTGCTGCAGTCAGTCATTGGGTGACTGGGGTCCAAATTCATTAAAGGGGCGGAGCCACAGCCTATCAGATTTCTTTGCTGGATAAACTGCTTCCATTTACACATTTTTGATGCCAGGAACCTGAAAGCTCACAAGCTTGGTCATTGAGTGACTGTGTGTCAAGGATTACAAACAGTGGGCGGAGCCAAAAACAAATTTTACTGGGAAAATATAAACTGCAGCCATTCTTACACTGTTAATGGCAGGGTTGTCAAACTTTGCACAGTTGGTCATTGGGTGAATGAGATTAAGATTTTGGAAAGTGGGTGGAGCCTACAATAGCCAATAAAAATTCAACTTTTGATTTTCAAAGGGAATATTGAAACTGCTATCAATCTTATACTGTTAATAGCAGATGCCTCAAACCTGGTACAGTTGGTCACTGGGTGACTGGGGTTCAAATTCAGAAAGGGGCGGAGCAACAAACAGCCAATCAGATATACAAAGTATTGATACCAAGGACCCCAAAGCTGATAAATTTGGTAATTGAATGACTATATGTCAAGGTTAGGAAAAGTGGCCGGTGCCAGAAACTTAATTTTTTACATGCCAGGGTTCCCAAACTTGACACAATTGGTCACTGGGTGACTGGAATTATTATTCAGAAATGTGGGTGGAGCCTACAACAACCAATCAAAATTCACCTATTGATTTTCATGGGGAATATTTACATTGCAACCATTCTTACACTGTTAATGGCAGAGGCCTCAAACCTGATACAGTCAGTAATTGGGTGACTGGGGACCAAATTCACTAAAGGGGGTGGAGCCACAAACAGCCAATCAGATGTGTTAGATTGATTTCAGCCATTCTGTTATTGGCAGGGTTCTCAAACTTGACACAGTTGGACACTGGGTGACTAGGATTAATATTCAGGAAAGTGGGTGGAGCGTACAGCAGCCAATCAAAATTCATCTTGATTTTCAAGGGGAATATTTACATTGCTGCCATTCTTGCACTGTTAATGGCACAAGCCTCAAACCTGATACAGTTGGTCATTGGGTCACTGGGGTTCAAATTCAGAAAAGGGGATAAAGCCACAAACAGCCAATCATATGTGTTTAATTTCACTGGGAAAATACAAATTATTGATGCCAAGGACCCAAAGCTCACACATTTGGTCATTGAGTGACTGTGTGTCCAGGTTATAAAAAGTGGGCAGAGCCAAAAACAAATTTCACTGGGAAAATGTAAACTGCAGCCCTTCTTTACTGTTAATGGCAGGGTTCTCAAACTTTGCCCATATAGTCACTGGGTGACTGAGATTAATAGTCAGGGAAGTAGGTGGAGCCTATAATAGCCAATCAAAATTCACCTGTTGATTTTCAAGGGGAATATTTTTCATTTGCTGCCATTTTTACACTGGTAATAGCAGATGCCTCAAACCAGCTATAGTTGGTCATTGAGTGATTGGGGTTCAAATGCTGGAGAGGGGCGCAGCCACAAACAGCCAATCTGATTTGTTTAATTTCTATGGGAATATACAAATTATTGATGCCAAAGACCCCAAAGCTCACAAATTTGGTCATTGAGTGTTCGGGCATTAGGGTTAGAAAAAGTGGGCAGAGCCAAAACAGGTCAAATACATACACGGGCAGTTCCGGGTCATTAGTGGATGGAGACAAATACAAATTTCACTGGGAAAATGTAAACTGCAGCCATTCTTACACTGTTAATGGCAGGGTTCTTAAACTTTGCACAGTTGGTCACTGGGAGACTGGGTTTAATATTCAGAAAAGTGGGTGGAGCCTACAAAAGTGAATCAAACTTCACCTATTGCTTCTCAAGGGGAATATTTAATTGCTGCCATTCTTGCACTGTTAATGGCAGAGGCCTCAAACCTGGTACAGTTGGTCATTGGGTGACTGGGGTTCAAATTCAGAAAAGGGTGTGGAGCCACAAATAGCCAATCAGACTTTTTTCATTTCAATGCAAATTATTGATTCCAAAGACTGCAAAACTCACAAACTTGTTCACTGAGTAATTGTGTGTTAGAAAAAGTGGGCGGAGCCAACACTAGCCAAATACATTCCCGGGCAACGCCGGGCAATCATAATCAGCTAGTTCCTTATAAAAGGCACTGCTTTTGTAAAGAATAAAGGAAATACTTAGAATCCATCCCCCATTAGATGGACTAGTCCAAAACCTGTCAGATCTGTCAGATATTTACCTCCTATTGTAAGTGACAGCAACAAAGGAAAAAACTAATTTAGTCGATTTCTACTCTGGGGGAAATGTACAGCTTGTATGTGTGTGTTCATATGTTTTTTTAAATGTTATAATTTTTTTGCGATCATTATCGCTATCCTTTAATAAAGTAATAAATGGCAGATCGATTTGCGCAGTCACTAAACTGACACAGATTTGCAGATTGGCCATCCACGACATCAGCGAAATGTCAATGTACGTGGACTGCAGCTCGCTGTGTAGGCAATACAGACCGGTAAATATATATATACATCACAGTAGATCTATTCCCATTACCCAGACAGCAGCTTGTGCGACTAATAAAAATAGATCTACTGTGGTATACATTTACCAGACTCTATTTACTACACAGGAAGAAGGAAGATACATTTACCAGCAGCAGAGTGACTGTGAGAAAAGCGGCCTTTGCTCCAGCGCATTCGCCACACTCGTATCACTACTATTCCCATGCAATTAACTCTCGCACATGCTTGCAACTAGCGATGCCTGAATCAATCATACCATACCATACAGCTGTCTGCTGAGCTGTGCTTCTGCTCTATGGAGAGGGGAAGAGCAGGAGCAAATTAAACGACCACTATCGTGAAAAAAGTAGGCAGTTACATCTGACAGAACCGACAGGTGCTGGGCCAGTCCATCTCCTCATGGGGGACTCTCAGGGTTTTCTTTGTTTTCAGCAGCATTCCCTGAACAGCAGTTTAACTGCCAAAATAGTAAGATACCAGCCAGCCTCCCTACTCACTTGCACACTGTTTTGTCAGTTAGACTTTGCAACTCTTCTTCAGGAAATGCTGTTGAAAACAAAGAAAACACTGAGAATCCCCCATGAAGAGATGGACTAGCCCAAAACCTGTCAGTTCTGTCAGATTTTAGCTGCCTACTTTTTTCACGATAGTGGTCCTTTAAAAGGTACCTGCATCAGTCTATGACACAGTCATCGGGCGCAGATTTTCAGCATGCCCGATTTTGAACAAAACAGGTAGTGGGTGTTGGAGGACATCTGTGTATACCTGCACCTGAAACGGCAATGAATAATCATTTCAGGTGACCTAATTTACAAGTGGGTATGGGCCCTTTACTTTCACTATCTCCTGGAGCCTTATCATGTAACTACACAGACACAAGGCTTGATTCACAAAAGAGTGCTAACTGTTAGCACGGCCGTTTTCGCGCGAATTTTCGCATTGCGCGCGATCGCGAATTTTCGCGCGAAACGATAACGTTTTTGCGCACAAACGCGAATTTTACTGCGAAATCGATATCGTTTTCGCGCGGAAATTCGCGTTTTCACGCGAAAACATTATCGTTTAGCGCGAAAATTCGCGATCACGCGCAATGCGAAAATTTGCGCGAAAACGGCCGTGCTAACAGTTAGCACTCCTTTGTGAATCAAGCCCACAGATTGTTTTAGAAAACAAAAACAGAAGGGATCTTATCTGGGTGGCTGATGCGGCAGCTTTATTTTTTCCGAGCAGCAGAGTGTTTTTCTTACTGTTCACTTCCTGAGTGAACAGGATATGAGGTATACATACAATGACCACTCCCAAGTATTCCCCAGCAGCACAGAGAATCGGCTAGCAGAGGAGCGCCTTGTCGTTTCAGCATCACAACTCATCCCTTGTTGCTAAGGAACTCCACCAGGAGTTTACCGAACCTATTGCATTACACTGACACTTTCTTCAATCAACATAAAGGTGGCCATTAACAATACAATTCTTTGGACAACGGATTCTCCGATTTGATCGGAATAGGAATCATTTGGGCCCGCTAAAAGAAGTAAAGCTGCTATCCAGTTCAAACAGATTAATGGAATCGATTCAGAAAATGGATCAATTTGATTGATATTATGATCGAATTGGATAATAGATCATCCAAAGAATTGTATCGTTAATGGCCACCTTTACGCTGACACTTTAATTGCGCACTTAATACATTGTCACTTTTTGCAACTTCTACCTGTTCTCTAACTGGCCAGAAGAGGTCAGCACACAGAGCAGAAGGGAGCAAATTACTGATCAAATCCATATTATTATTATTATTTAGTATTTATATAGCGCCGACATCTTACACAGCGCTGCACATTTTATATAGTCTTGTCACTAGCTGTCCCTCAAAGGAGCTCACAATCTAATCCCTACCATTGTCATATGTCTATGTATGTATCCTGTAGTCTAGGGCCACTTTAGGGGGAAGCCAATTAACGTATCTATACGTTTTTGGAATGTGGGAGGAAACCGGAGTGCCCAGAGGAAACCCACGCAGACACTGAGAGAACATACAAACTCCTTGCAGATAGTGCCCTGGATGGGATTTGAAATGGGGACCCAGCGCTGCAAGGCGAGAGCGCTAACCACTACGCATTAGATGCAATAACTGTTTCAGAGCCACATCAGGTTCCCTTCATCAGGAACACAGATAGAACAGTGATGGCTGTCCATCCTGCTCCTGTGTCAGCGACAGCAGGAAAAATCTCACCAATCAGATTCCACAGAGTTATAACAATCTCACAGAGGTTCTAAACTCCTCCTAATTCCCATAGAACAAAAAAAAATGTCTCTGAAATCTCAGGAATGCTTAGACTGAATAACTTTTGGTGTGGCCAGGCTGACAAGTTACATGGAAATGTTTCATTTGTTACTGCAATTGTCTTAAAGAGGAGCTGTCAGCCAGACTATCTTAGAAAAAAAACCACATATATAAGTAGATAAATACTTGTTCTACTTACATAACACATGTATTGCACTGTCCATGTTTTGATTTTAGTGATTTTTTTACAGCAAAAAAAAAGAGAAAATCCTTCTTAGCATTTCCCATTTTAAGTGTGGCTATTTCTAAGCCAATCCTGATGTCATTTCCTCCCTTACTCTCCTCTGCCTGATTTGCCCGCCCTTCACTATAGAAAGTGCATTGTCTCAGCATGAGAAATATTGGCCAATCAGAGAGGAACAGAGGTGTGGGAGGGGAAAACAGGAGGGAAAGAGGCTTCAGCCAATCAGGCTGCATTATTTAAGTCTGAGGGGAAGTAGAGAAGCAAAAAAGGACAACCCAGCATGCCCTGCAACTTCCTTTGTGTGTACCAAATTTTCTGTGTACCACATAAGAGTCAGGTACACTGGGGAATGATCATTTATCAACAAGATAAGTAATAGTGATTTTTACTTTTGGATTGCCTGGTTAGCACCTTATTACTTGTTTACCAGATAAAAATAAAGAATTGATTTTTAATTTTATGCCCGACAGTTACACTTTAAGAATGTCCTGAAGACAACTTCAATAATATAATCACCAGATTACAGCTTTCTTAACTGATGGGGAGCAGGTTGGAATTTCTCTCTTCCCCTCTCTAGACTTAGTTCACACTTGCGGTTCTCTGCCAAACGGACCGGATGACCTGACCGGATCCGGATCGGAACCGGATCGGAACCGTACGGTTCTGATCCGGATCCGATCCGGTCAGTTTGCATCAGGTGTTCATCAGGATGCGATCCGGATCCGTTTGGCAAAAGAGAGTAGAAATAGAATAAAAATGTTGGGGTCTGGGAGGTCAGCAGAAGGGGGACCTGTGGAATCAGGCCCTCCGCTGTTTAGCACTCACCTCCACCTCCGACATACTGCCAACATCTCCAGCACGTTTAAAATCACTGCTGCTCCACTCCAAAATGCTTGCCCATGTGTCCCCATCCAAAATCGCCGCTACAATACGCATAGGAAGTGGGGTAGAACATCCGGATTTTTAGCCAGTGTGTTGTGCGCTCTCCGGCTCTCATTGGTTTGTATTGGCCGGATGGTGCAGTCCGGCTCCGCTCCGGATACGGCTGCCGGAGGAGCCGGACCAAAAAATAGCGCATGTTGGGTCTTATGCCGGAGTCCGGATCCGGTCCGGACGAAACGGACGCATAGGCTTTCATTGCTATGCCGTGCGTCCGTTCTGCATGCGGTCCGGCTCCGGCACGGCGATTCCGGACGGCGACCGCTAATGTGAACCGGGCCTTACCAGGATAATGTGATGATATAGTGAGGCCTAATTCAACTACAATCATAGATCCACTTTTAGGCCACGTATAGCTGAGCACCAGGTTTCCTCATTTAGACAGAAACCGATCAGTTTCTTCAGCAAATCCCGAGAACAAGAAGAGCTTGAGACGTCCTACAGAAAGTGTACTAGCTGAAGCAAAAGAGCAATTAAGTTTGGGGGAGATAATCACATGGAAGCTTTTTCATTTCTTTCACCCTTGCCAAGGTATGTTAAAGAGGAACAGGCAAAATCCCTCTAACAACCACACAAACAGGCTGCAAGCCTCAGTCCTACTGAGAATCTAGCCATTTGCAATTTTTTAGTAGGAGGGCTTTTTGGTTCCTTTTATCCCCCTATACATTCTTAGTAGTTTGGGTCACCCTGAGCTGCTTGGTTACTCCAATGTGCAAGGAAAGGACAACCAAAGTTGTCTTTCTCAGAGTCGTCATCAAGCCGGAAGCCCCAAAATTATCAATGTACTTTACACCTATGAAAAAATTATACCTCAAAATTATATATCTAATTTACACCTATAAAAATTCTCCCAGGAGGAGTCATGTGATGTTTGTAGCTGCATCATCTTCTAATCACATTTGCTGCTATTTGCATATGACAACCTCTTCCTGTGGGAACACCCCCTTCATACTCAGCATTAGGCAGACTTTCAGTTCCAATGACTGCTGAGCAAGGTGCTCCATAAGAAGGTATGGGAGGCATTGGTCTCCTGATGGCTGCAGTTTTGTATAAATAGAGATAAATTACAATTATGTTTATGGAGCACAAGGAACCCAGTGAATTTCGCAGAGTTTTTTAAACAGGAAGCGTCAGCCTGACAAACTCTCATTATTGCTAGAAAAATAAAAAGTCCCTCATTCTGGGCATGACTTAACATACTGCACCCGCCAAACCTTTATGTGCATAAGAGGAGGTCACATGAGCAAACTGAGGTGCTGCAAAAGCACCCTGACTGTGTCACATCACCTGAGACTGCAGGCAGAACAAATAACTGTACTGGTGTCACACATACTCACCCTATCTATGTAAGATAACAGGTATAGAAGGGCAGGGGAGATGATGTAATCAGTGAACATGGCTACCTCCTCAAAATATATAGCATTTCACAAATAAAGCTTTTCAAAACATAAACACATATTGATATGGTTATTTATCTGATCTATGTATGTATGTATCTATCTATATGGCCTCTTTCACAGTAGGGCGTTTTGATGTGACGTTAAAGTCGCAACACAAATTGCAACGCCCCAAAAAAGTCGCAACGCAACTTAATGCCCCGTTATCGTCGCATACAGTAGGGCACACAGGCAATGAAAAGTTTGCTTCCAGGTCATTACTGAGCATGTGCAAACAGTCCAACGCAGCTAATAACGTGTATAACGCTCAGCATGCAGCACTTTCTGATAACGCTACACGTTACACACAAACGCAACGTGTGCACTGTGAATGTTGCACAGACGTAGCATTGCTGTGCGTTAGTCTGCGTTGAAACATTTTATAACAAGGCCTATCTCCTGTCAGTTTATCCGTCACCTATCTATCCATCCAAATATTACCTATGTACCCACTGTTATTGTCTATTTATCTATTATACATCTTTTGCCTCATCTCCTACATATATCCAAATTTTATCAATTGACCCATTTTTTATTTTATCTATGGGTAATAGATCTATCTAATCTATCTATCTAGCTATCTATCTATCCATCTATCTATCAATCTATCCATCTATCTATCCATCTCCTATGAGTTTAACCAATTGTTATCAATTGACCCATTTTTTATTTTATCTATGGGTTATTACCCAAAATCTATCTGTCTGTCTGTCTATGTATCTCTTACCTATGCATCTCCTGTCCCATACATTCACACTGCCTATAAAAAGTATTCAACCTACTTGCAGTTATCGTCACAGAATGTCTAATCACAGTGGCATTTATGTCCATCTATTTCTGCACCTCTCCTCCCGTATACATTGGTGTATGATGCCAGAATAGTATAAGTTTCAGGCCTCGTTCACATCATACGCGCTTCCGTGCGGATATGGAAGCGCGTATGATGACTGAAACGCAGGAACGGTAGAGGGGCATAGACTGCCCTTCTACCGTTCACATCTACTGCGCTGCGCAGCAGTACGATGCGCTATGTGCGCTATGAACCGCTTGCGTACTGCTGCCTGCATTTTGTCCGCAAGCGCAGAACTGATCCCATCACTGTCAATGGATGGGATCAGCAGCGGGTAGCGGCGCAGATGGCTTGCGATCGTACGCATTGCGTTCGGATCGCACGGCCATCTGCGCTAGTCAGATGTGAACGAGGCCTTAGTGTGAAGACAATTCTTTATCTAGTAATCCAACAGATTTAGATTATCTTTGTCCATAAGCATAAAAAATTAACTGGAATCTGCTGAAACTTTCTGTGTGCTGTGAACCAGTCATGATACGCTAAAATGTGCGTTGACTGACGGTTGGATCTCTAACAGTCACTGGCTGGTGACTCAGCAACCAGTGACAGTTAGAGATCCAATGGTGACACATGCGTATCACAGCAGAAGTCATTTCCCGCAGGCCACTTCCTGTGGATGTAACGCCTCCAAATGGATGGTCTGTAAACAAATTGTTCCGCCTCCCACAAGACATTGTGCGATGGCATCCAGGTAGCGAATCAGCTGGTTGTTTACGCTCCTTGCCTGACAATTGTTCTTTCCACTCGAACAGTCGCTAGTTAATGCGCAGTATCACCTTAGCACAGCCTCGCGCCCCCTCTCTATAGTTCATGCTCAAAACCGCAAAAACAAAACAACAAAGAATCGCAACTTTTTTACTGCTTCACCGAAAATGTTTCTTTGAGTTTGTCCCACCGAGGGAACGTAAACGAAACGTATTCCTTGCCAGATCTCCCCGGAGCCACAAGTTAATGATCTCGCATTATACCCACTGACGTTCCGCTTTTACTAACTGACAACCGAGCGGAAGACCCCCGCAGCCAATCTGCGCCCTCCGCAGGTAGGACCGACCGCAAATCTCCCAAACGCTTCATTTTATGTATCAGTGTGTGTTTTACTGATTCCCCACATGTAAGTCAGAGTGCGGTTTACTGTTTTCTCGCAGCCATTTGTGTGTTTTTAAACACAAAAACAATAGGAACGACAAAGAACTTGCTTCCTGTCCCAGAAAGTATCTGCCAAAACATTTTCGGTGAGAAAGAGAATGTTGCCTCGTATCTTGTTCACGGCAAGTGCTGAACGACAGAAATACGAGAAAACAAAGTTTACTAAAAAGTACAAGAAACCCCCCGACGGACGGAACTATTCCGCTTTTAACCTTGAAACGTCTACTCTCTGAACCCACGCATATTTGCGAGCGTGCAACCCCATCCTCCATCTATGCCAATAATGCATGAAGTTCCAGGGAATTATAACTCGCAAAATAATGCACGACGGCCTAAGCAGGCTTCAGAGATTAACCACTTCCTGCCGGCTAGAAGCGCAACTTTAAACAACTAATTTCTTGGCTATTAAAAAAATAAAATAAACTTTATATAGATGATACAAACAGAACAGTAGTAGCACAAGAGTGTCGTATTATGTTAGCCATCAGTAAAGGCAAGGAGTTTTGAATCAGAATGATACCATTTATTGGCTAGCTTACGAAAGCTCACTCTTATCATTTTATCTTTTAATTGAACCAATAAATGTTATAATCCTGATTCAAAAGAACAGAACAGACCCCAAATACACAAAACATTTGCAGGCTCATGACACAAAAAGACCCTTATTCAATAAACTTTTCCCCTAGATCATTTTTCCTTTTCTGTCTAACATAACGTCTCAGCACTCTGCCATTGAAAAAGAGTACCACAAAGTAGGTTAAAAAGTACTGTAAATTATTCTGAGTATTTTCCAGCTTGCTGGAGGCTTAACGTGTAACTGAGGGGCACCACGTGACATGATGAGATAACCATGTGTATGTACAGTACAAAACGTATTAATAGCCAAGCTGTTTTACTTGTTTTATCTTGCTGCCTGAAAGAGTTCATTTCTAGGCAGTGACAGCTTCTGTCTAGGCAGTACCTTGTCGGAAATATAGTAAGCCTCACTGATAAGCAAATGACAGCCATAAAAGTTTTCCTGGTAGAATACAAATTCTAAGAGCACAGGCAGGAGGTTGGGGAAATTTAAAAAAAAGTTCAATAGTTCATGTATTTTCATTTAGGGATACTTAATAGGCTGACACTGAGCAGGGACAACAAAACATTCATTCTACTTTGTAAATGTTTAAATATACAATAACATCCTGGGATATCTTAACAAAAAGTAATTTTTAGAAGTAGGAGGACACATACAATTGTTTATCTCCTCGGTTTATTTTCACTTCAGGTTCACTTTAAAGGGAATTTAACTGATACATTGTGAAATTATCAACTTGGAGAAAACTTAGGAAAAAAAGCGAAATGAATAAGGGCCAAAGTGTAAAAAAACAAACAAAATATTTGGGAGACAGTAGAAAAGGGAATGTTTCTATGCTGAAAAGTCCCGTAGCCCAAAAAAAAGTTTTTGACTGGCCAGACAGAATCCCACAGAAACAGCCATGTAAATCCAAGTCTGGGGGTTGAACGCAATCTTTTATCAGAGCAAAGTATGACGACACGAGTTGGATAGCGAGCAACGGTTAACAGAAGCAGCTGGTATCAGCGGTATAACGGTATGAAATGTCAAAGCAAGGCATGGTTTGTGTAAATATTAATTTGCTTCCCTAAAGAACGCACTTGGACAAACATAGATGCATATTAAAAAAGAAAAAAAAAAAAAGAAAACTTGCCTTTCCAGTGACAATACAATCAGCGTTAATAAACTTGAGAAAAGCCAGCGGCGGCCTTTCAAAACTGAAAAAAAAAAACCCCAAAGAAAGGAAAACAGACACATTTTGCGGGGAAAACATGTTTCGCATGATCCGGGGAACAATCGCGTTTCAGATTCTCAAGAAAGGGAAAAAGAATTGCAAGTAAATAAGGCTAATCTGCCTCACACCGAAACAACAGATCATTTCAACGAGGCAAATGCACAATCTCTTCCAGGCGCACAATACAGCGATTGTGACATACAATACGCCACGGAGAGTCAGGAGGAAGGGGGGAAAAAAACTTCATCAAAACACAAATATGCCAAAACTCTTCAAGCAACGCTGCTGAAAGCAAAATACGCACAAAACTTCACGTCTGCGGATCGCTTACTTTACAGCGTTCTCCAATGCAGCAACCGAACAGCCGCACAACCAGCAATTACGCCCTATGAGAGGCTGTGACAGCTTTCTACCAGTTTTCAAAGGCATCAGATCTGTGTCTGTTTGTGTACAAGTAAGGCAGGAGTAAGGGGAGAGAGAGTGCTACAGGGGACTGGGAGAAGGGGTGCTACTGGGGACAGGGCAGAGGGGGTGCTGGGGACAGGGCAGAGGGGGTGCTGGGGACTGGGCAGAGGGGGTGCTGGGGACAGGGCAGGGGAGTTCTGGGGACTGGGCAGAGGGGGTGCTGGGGACAGGGCAGAGGGGGTGCTGGGGACGGGGAGAAGGGGTGCTACTGGGGACAGGGCAGAGGGGGTGCTGGGGACAGGACAGAGGGGGTGCTGGGAACAGGGCAGGGGGTGCTGGGGACAGGGCAGAGGGGGTGCTGGGAACAGGGCAGGGGGTGCTGGGGACAGGGCAGAGGGGGTGCTGGGGACAGGGCAGAAGGGGGTGCTGGGGACAGGGCAGAGGAAGTGCTGGGGACAGGGCAGAAGGGGGTGCTAGGGACAGAGTAGAGGGGGATGCTATGGACAGGAGAGAGGGAAGCTGGGGACATGGCTAGGGAAAGGGCAGAAGGGTGCTGGGGACAGAGTAGAGGGAGGTACTGGGGACAGGGCAGAGGGGTGCAGGGGACAGAGTAGAGGGGGGTGCTGGGGACAGGGCAGAAGGGGGTGCTGGGGACAGGGCAGAGGGAGTGCTGGGGACAGGGCAGAAGGGGGTGCTGGGGACAGAGTAGAGGGGGATGCTATGGACAGGAGAGAGGGAAGCTGGGGACATGGCTAGGGAAAGGGCAGAAGGGTGCTGGGGACAGAGTAGAGGGAGGTACTGGGGACAGGACAGAGGTGGTGCTGGGGACAGAGTAGAAGGGGTGCTGGGGACAGGGAAGAGGGGGTGCTGGGGAAAGGACAGAGGGGGGCTGGGGACGGGGCATAAGGGTTCTGGGGACAAGACAGACAGAGGGAGTGCTGGGGACAGAGTAGAGGGGACAGGGCAGAGGGGGTGCTGGGGCCAGAGTAGAGGGGATGCTGGGACAGGGCAGAAGGGGTGCTGGGGCCAGAGTAGAGGGGATGCTGGGGACAGGGCAGAGGGGGATGCTGGGGACAGAGTAGAGGGGGTGCTGGGGAGAGGGCAGATGGGGTGCTGGGGCCAGAGTAGAGGGGGTGCTGGGGACAGGGAAGAGGGGGATGCTGGGGACAGGGCAGAGGGGGATGCTGGGGACAGAGTAGAGGGGGGTGCTGGGGACAGGGCAGGAGGGTGCTGGGGACAGAGTAGAGGGGGGTGCTAGGGACAGGGCAGGAGGGTGCTGGGGACAGAGTAGAGGGGGGTGCTAGGGACAGGCCAGGAGGGAGCTGCGGACAGAGTAGAGGAGGGTGCTGGGGACAGGATAAATGGGGTCTTGGGGACAGGGCAGATAGAGTGCAGGGGACAGGGCAGGAGGGTGCTGGGGACAGGGCAGGAGGGTGCTGGGGACAGAGTAGATGAGGATGCTGGGGACAGGGCAGGAGGGTGCTGGGGACAGAGTAGAGGGGGGTGCTAGGGACAGGGCAGGAGGGTGCTGGGGACAGGGCAGGAGGGTGCTGGGGACAGAGTAGATGAGGATGCTGGGGACAGGGCAGGAGGGTGCTGGGGACAGAGTAGAGGGGGGTGCTAGGGACAGGGCAGGAGGGTGCTGGGGACAGGGCAAATGAGTGTTTGTAACAAGATAGACCATTCTACAGAAAGGCACATAATGCACCTGGAGGGGGGGGGGGGTGCTTGCCTAGCAGACGAATATTCAATACTGGGATATTCAACCGGTTTACAATCCAGCGTGTAGCAAGAATGATCTCTGTAAACAGCGTGTAGCTATACAGCATACACAGAGCAGAGGGGAGACCTACAGAGAGCTGCGGGGGGGGGGGGGTACAGAGAGGAGAAGGGGTACAGAGAGCTGCGGGGGTACAGAGAGCTGCGGGGGGTACAGAGAGCTGCAGGGGGGTACAGAGAGCTGCGGGGGGGTACAGAGAGGAGAAGGGGTACAGAGAGCTGCGGGGGTACAGAGAGCTGCGGGGGGTACAGAGAGCTGCAGGGGGGTACAGAGAGCTGCGGGGGGTACAGAGAGGAGAAGGGGTACAAGGGCAGGGAGCAAGAGGAGGAAGAAGATTATGGGGAGCAGGGGAGTACAACAGAAATTAGACAAGGTGACAGCTGGAGAACTAGTTATACTGACAGAAGAATAGAAAGATTATAGGTAGGTGAAAAGTGGATAGATATGGATGGATGGAGGGGTAGAAGAAAGAAAGAAAGAAAGAAAGAAAGAAAGAAAGAAAGAAAGAAAGAAAGAAAGAAAGAAAGACAATAGATTGTAAGATAGATAGATAGATAGATAGATAGATAGGAGATGGATAGATAGATAGATAGATAGATAGATAGATAGATAGATAGATAGATAGATAGAATCTACTTGTAGTGACGGACACATATGACTTCTTCATTCACTGCACTGGTTATTACCATATTTAATCACTACAACAGCTACGGCTTAATATGTCAACCAGAAAACACTTAACAGCTCCTAATTACTAGGAAGTAACTTACCACCTTGGCCAAACACCCCCTCCCCGGCTCCCGCAGCAGCCATCACCACACACCGGCACTCGCTAAGTTCTCTCTTTTTTTTTATTTTTTTTTATTTTACAAACTAAAAATAATTTTTAAAAAATATATATATTTTTAATAGTTTCTATTTGCCAGCCCCCCATAGTTGACCATGGCACAACTGTCACCCAACGGGAGTCGTTCTTCCAAACACAATTATTTTCTCTCATGGGACAGGAAAACAAAATTTACTGCTTTAACCCTTTCACCCCCAGCACCAACCTCGTAAAACGATGAAGGTAAATTGAGGTCCGCGGCTTAAAAGAAGCCCGTGTAACGCCGCCGATAGGCCTCATTCGCAACTCTCCGACGAGCGCATTTTTTTTTAGAAACCGTTTCTATCAAAATCGACGGAGCAGTTTTCCAGCCTTCCACATGTGGTTTGGGTTCTGGTGAACCGCAGGAGTGCGAATGAGCCCCTTAAAGGACCTCCTCGGATCTGAGGCGAGAACGGACGCCGGCAGCGAACACAGCAATCCTTTTGAAGTACCTTTTTTTTTTTTTTTGCCTTCTTTTTAACAGACTGAGCAGCGCTGCTCCCTGCAGACCCCCATTAAAAGGAGGAAAAAAAGCTGACAATTAGCCCGGACGCGACTCCCCATCTGGCAAGCCAGCGCACAGATCACACGGCCGGCCAGGCGACTGGTGCTACAGCAACACGACTCCCGGGACGGAGGGGAGCGCTGGGGGGCTTGCGGGAAAAAAGGGGGGGGGATGCCTAAGCCAGGATCTGAATCTGGGACCCCTAAATTTATTCTTTTCAAGAAAACGACTTTCGGCGGCGATGCCACAACTCGGCGCAGCCAAGAAACCCTCCATAAATTATCAAATTCATCCGGAGACAGGATAACGTGAAAAAAAAAGGATGATAAAAAAAAAATCCATTTAAAAGGTTTCGAGAAAGTCCAGCGAGGTTGGCGGTGAAGGGAGGGGGGGGGCAATTTGTGACCACCTGGTGCCACTGGATGGATGTGTAGCAGCACAATGACATGGACAGGTCCCCTCTGTGTCTCCAGCCTGCCACTCCCTTCCAAGTTTAATTGCTCATCAGTTCCCAAAACTGCATCCGCGTCCCTGGAAGACAGGCGAGGGCAGAGCAGGATGCCCAGGCGGACAGATGCTGCTCACCCCCCCAGGGTGATGATCTCCCACCAGCAGCACCAGTAGCAGCACCACCAGCGGTGCCCTTGATGATTTGCAATAAACATGTAAGCTGACATAGCTGGGATGAGAGACAGAATCCAGCATTTTACTTACAGTGAGTGAAGCTGTGCTGTGTGTCCTCCTCCTCCTGCTGCTGCTCCCTCTGCTCTGTCAGAATAAATCCACTATCAAGCACTTCCCAATAGCCATCGGAGAGCCTTTACTGCACCTTCCACACTGCATTTAGGCTCTTTTAAACTCACACACATAACCCATGTGACTGGGGAAGCCACTGGCAGCAGAGGCTGTGCGAGAAGAGGCTGCAGCAAGCAGCTGGCTGGGCTAGGAGCTGCTCCGGGCGCCCCCTAGTGGACGCGGCGGAGGGCTGCAGCCGAGAAGGAGGGAGGGAGGGGGGGACAGCTTCACTGTTTCACTGCCAAAGTGACCTGTTGGGGAGGAGAGGAGGGAAGAGGATGCAGAGTGGTGAAGTGACAGCCGGAGGATACAATGTAACATACAGCTGGATTCACACCATGCGATTTACACTTCAGATTCTATTGAGGTACTCCATACATTGCTCAATTTTCCATTGAATGATTAAGCAACTTTATTGGGCAATCAAATACGGTGTGGCGGATCACCTAGTGGCCCACACACTTTGGGCGCGATCCTGGCGATTCTCACCTCGGTAATTCAGTTGAATGACATTTGTGTCTCCATGCTCTGAAGCCAATTCTGTGTCGAAATCATAGGATTCCTTTCCGATCAACCGATATTTTAAAGGACAACAGAAGTGAGAAAAATATGGAGGCTGTCATATTTATTTTCTTGTAACTTCTTGCCGACCGCTTCACGCCGATTGGCGTGTAACCCTAGGGGTGAAGATTAGAAATCAGTAGGAGGCGCCTGACGTACTTGTGACGCGGTATAGGTTAGTAGTTAACTATGTAAGGTGGTATAGTACTGGGTATAGAGTAAAAACAAATAAATAAGGTGCTATCTGAATAAGGAGACCACCGGTAAATACAAACATTAACTTTATTGGCACAATTGACAACGCGTTTCGCGGTTACCCACTTCCTCAGGTTGTATACTGTGCCTGGTACAATGAACTCGGAGTCCGAGGTGGAGATTGCAGGGGATTGCGCGCGTTAATGCGCGTGCATCCCCGCTCTGATGGCTCAGCTCCGCTCCGTCATCTGTCTCCCAGGAGCGATCGCCGCTCGGAGACTGTTAGGGCTCATTCGCACTATGTGCTGCGCTGTCAATTTTGACGCAACGCACATAGTGTACGATCCACATGGCAACATGAAAGTCCATAGACTTTCATGTTACCATTCACACTACAGGTGTGCGTTCCCATGCGTTACGATGTAACGCTTCTGGAGACATAAAATCGCACGACGCACACGTTTCCCGACGGGTACGGCTGCCGGCGTCTGCGCTCTAGCGCTCCCCGACGTGCATTCCGTGCGTTGACCGTGCGATGGCAACGCAAGCACGAAATCGTGTTTGTGCTTGCGTTGTGTAGTGTGAATGAGCCCTTAGACAGCGAAACCGCCGTCTATTTGCTCTGTACAGCGCTGCGATCTATGGCAGCAATGTACTGGGGACGGCCGTGTGACACAGCTGTCCCCCTGGGGGAGACAGGAGCGATCCGCTGTCATAGGCTGAAACCTATGACAGCCGATCACGCTGATTGGTTGGCGGGGGAAGGGGGGGTTAAATAAATAAAAAAAATCTACATTTATTGAAAAAATTAAACAACTATTTAAAAAAAAAAAAAAAAAAACACATTTCGGGGCGCAATCACAGCTCACCTACAGAAAGCTCTGTTGGTGGGGAGAAAAGGGGTGTGTGTGTGTGTGTGGGGGGGGGGGGGAGATCACTTGTGTGCTGAGTTGTGCGGCCCTGCAACGAGCCCTTAAAGCTGCAGTGGCCTCATTATTAAAAACTGGCCTGGTCACTACGGGGATTTAACACAAATTCCAGTTGCCTGGCAGCTCTGCTGCTCTATTTGGCTGCAGTAGCGTCTTAAATGACAACAGAAACAAGCATGCAGCTAATCTTGTTAGATCTGACAATAATGTCAAAACATCTGATATGCTGCATGCTTGTTCAGGGGCTATGGCTAAAAGTATAAGAGACAGAGGATCATCAGGACAGCCAGGCAACTGGTATTGCTTAAAAGGAAATAACTATGTCAGCCTCCTTATCCCTCTCACTACAGTTGTCCTTTAAGTTCCGCCTAATCAACCGTTGATTTGACCATATATCGGGCAATTTCCACTAAACAAGCAGCATAGAACAGGATCAATTCTCCCCTGATCTGATAAAATGATCAATTTGAATGATGATCGATCGATCGATTTAGTAATGTATGGGCACCTTTAGAGCGATTGGTCAGATCAAAATTCAAATCTGAAGTTGATTAGCTATAAAAAGAAAAAAAGCTATCGTACTCACCCTTGCAATTTTTCCAAAATCTCATTAGTTTTCCAGTCATTTTTCCGATTCGACGTCAATAAAAACGGTCCTACACACAGAACAATTCCCAGTAACTGATTGATATAGTCAGTATTTTGAACAATATTTTCCATCCTGTCCGATCTGCTACTGAATGAGAAAGAGACGAATTTTCAATTTCTAACTGGAATCGATTGCTGGCAATCAGTAGACAGTACAGTTTTTTGCCCAATCCGATCTTTTTCTTGATATGAAATAAAATCTAAAGTAGAAATTGCATGGTGTGTGCCCAGCATGAGGGATCGTTGGGAGCAGCGTAACCCATTGCATGTAATATATAGCATTCTGCTCATCCTGCGCACGCAATTCTGATGATCGCAACTTAGTGAATATAACTTATTATAAAGTAAGCGTTTTTACCCAGAAAGAGCAATACACAGATATGTTAATAATTGTGGAAATCATTCATTAGTGAGGCAAAAAGTTACTTTGCTGCATTATAATAGCTGCAAGCAAGACGTGCGGGTCATATGAGAGACAGCGCGAGAGGATCTATAGCTGGGTACAGGTAAGAGATAGATAGTGCAATTGAATTTTATATTGATTGATAGGAGACGCATAGTGTATTGCAGACAAACATATTTACAAGGGAAGAAATATTAGGCCCACACTTGTTGTATATCGTACTCCGCAGACGCAGAACTACCGCGCCTGTTCAGTACACTACAGATGATGTCAGCGCCACTGCAAGCGGTTCTGGCGCAGGCACAATGGATGCCCACCTGCCAAGGTCTGTATCTTGCACAGTACGGGACCCCAGGCCGGCAGGCTAAGAGCAGAGCTGCGGTGAGGACACAGGACGGTTGCCGGGGACTGGAGGAAGCACCGGGTAAGTATATATTGGTTTGGCGGGGAATGTGTGCGTATTGTGGCCGAAAAGTCATGGACATGCGAACAACCGCGAAACATCATCAATGAAAAGTGTGTGCGAAGTGTGGCCCCAGTCTCAAGGAGGACACAGGGTGTAGAAGATTAGAGTATAAGGGAGGAAAAAGGAGGAAGAAGAGCTTACACTCTATTAGGGTATAAGGGAGGATACAGGAGGAGGAGGAGCTTACACTCTATTAGGGTATAAGGGAGGATACAGGAGGCAGAAGAGCTTACACTCTATCAGGGTATAAGGGGGATACAGGAGACAGAAGAGCTTACACTCTATTAGGGTATAAGGGAGGATACAGGAGGCAGAAGAGCTAACACTCTATTAGGGTATAAGGGAGGATACAAGAGGCAGAAGAGCTTACACTCTATTAGGGTATAAGGGAGGATACAGAAGGGGAGGAGCTTAAACTCTATTAGGGTATAAGGGGGTATACAGAAGACAGAAGAGCTTACACTCTATCAGGGTATAAAGGAGCAATAGCATTGCTATAATGACAGGTCTGATATTTAGGTATTATCATGCACTGCACAAGAGATGCGTTCTGCGCACCGCAGAGGACATTGTGGATTGGTTGCAGCGTACTTGTATGAACCAGCTGGGTAGCAGAAAAAACTCCATGCAAAACACAGTTCATCAGAAAAGCATATTAGTTAGTGGGCTGTGTGCAAAATGAAATCATCATTTCGAAAAAAAAACCTCTTATGACTAATATAGATTTAAAAAAATTTCAATTTTCCTGTCACCAGCGGCTCCTCCCATCTCATTACGGATCTCTGTGATGCTGCCAGTATACATAGCAGGAAAGCAGAGCCAGAAAAGACATCAGAGAAGACAGACTCATTTATAATGATTCCTGAGCAAAGCCAGACTGAATGCTCAGTCTGGGATTTTATCAGGGCTGATCAGAAGCAAGCTGAGCAGTGAAGAATGAAACAGAGAGCAGGGTAGGTGTTTCTCTAATGTTCCCACTGATATATATAGTAAAATACATGAGGGTGCTTCGTCTCTGGTTCACTGCATTGTTAACCCCTCTAAAGACCAGGCCTTTTTAGTTAAATAGGCCACTGCAGCTTTAAGGCCAAGCTGCAGGGCCGTAAAACTCAGCACACAAGTGATCCCCCCCCCCCCCCCCTTTTCTCCCCAATGTTTGTGTTTTTATAAATATTTATTTATATTATTTTTAAATAAAATGTTCCATTTTTTTAATTATTTTCACTACCTTCCTCCCTCCCCTGGTCAGCCTATCAGCGCGATCGGCTAATGATAGGATTCAGCCTATTACGATTGCTTCCCTGCGTCCCCCAGGGGGACAGCTGTGTCACACGGCTGTCCCCAGCACAGCGCTGGTGCAGATCGCAGCGATGTACAAATTAATTAGATCACTGCTCGGAGACTGAAGGCAGGGCGGAGCTCCACCTCCCAAGCAGGAGATGCTCGCAGCCTGCGCGCGATCTCCTGCTAGCCCCATAGACAGCCGTTCACGCCAATCGGCGTGGAGCAGTCCTGGGGCTGCCGCACTGCTCATGCCAATTGCCGTGGAGCAGTCGGCAGGTAGTTAAGCACCCCCAGCGAGTATCAGAGCTTCGATCCAATCACCACACATACTATGCGTAGAATTAAACTTTCAGCTGATTTGAACAATAACATATACAGAAATAATAAAGTTATTTTAGTTTTGAAGTTTCCATCTGCTCCCTGTGCTGTGGTCACATGGTTATTTTGCCTACAGGAAGCTGCTGCTGACTCAGATGCATGCTGGGAGAAAGGCCCAGTATTAACAGATGGTGACGTTTTCTCCCAGCATGCATCTGAGCTAACCGCTTCCTGTAGGCATAATAATCATGTAACCGCAGCCCAGGGAAAATGAAAGCAAGGCTGCACTTGCTTCAAAAGAATCAATTGCACTGCTGGTTGTATACATTATTCTGCATGGTGAACGGGTATTCATTCTAAAAATAGTATTTGTGGTGACAGTCGCTGTTTTACGGCCCTAGATCTGCCACATTTTTTCTATACGCGATAGTAACTCGCATCACAGCATTTTGTGCATTGCATGCCTGCAGTACCTGGCATTACTGTAGTTCCTTGCTGGCAGCAGAATGGAATAGTTTTCCCAGTATAGAACTGATCACCTGACCCCACCACCAGATTAACTCTCTGTGGCCAGGACTACAACTTTGCATTTACTACCTGCACAGAGTGTAATAGAGCCCTTATCCCTTCCCTGGCCATCTCCATTGTCAGTAACCAGGGTAGATTTCTGACACCTTTGACATTAACCTGTGTCATGATTCATACAGCAATAACTTTTTAATTACTTATGCCATCTACGTAACTGTATCTTTTAAAGGACTTCTGATGTGAATATGATTAAAAAGATTTTAGTCACCTGGGGCTTCTAGCAGCAGTCTCAGTCCCTCGCCGCAGCATTCGTTTAAGATAAGTGTGCTGCTTTTGACCTTAGTCGGCAGAACTCGTTGTGCTGTAAATTCTCAGAATGCTTTGATCTCTCTCTACTAGCAGATAATATAGAGACTGAAAGCAGAGGTCCTCTGTTATTGTCTCACACTGCCCCCTAGTGACAAGTGGCCATAAATACACATTACAGTAGTACTAATTATTAGCAGGGAAATGTAACAAAGAAGAAAATAAAAAATGTGCTGAAATAAATTGGCCTGCAGCACTTGCAAACCTCTAAATACATTGGTTGCTTAAGGGTTAGTGGTTAAACCTCTGGCAACAAAAGTGAGTACACCACTAAGCTAAGATTGTCAGAATTGTGCCCAAATTGTCAATATTGTGCGTGCCCCTGTGTTTGAGACTATGCACACACACCTGTGATATCTCTAAGCAGAATTCATTATTTGGGGGAGGGGGGGGGGGAGGGGAGAAACCTCTGTCCTACATCCTACCATCTTCCATTAGAAATTGCATTTAGAAGCTGCCCTCCTCTCCAGTGAGGGCCATCTCTGTAGCTTTTGTACTGGAGAGTAGAGTTACACTTACGCAGGGGTGTTAAACTTGACACACTTGGTCACTGGGTAACTGGGATTTATACTCAGAAAAGCTGGTTGAGCCTACAACAGCCAATCAATATTCACCTATTGACTTTCAAGGAGGATATTTAAACTGCTGTAATTCTTACACTGTTAATGGCAGAGGCCCCAAACCTGATACAGTCGATCACTGAAAGAATGGGGTTCAAAATCAAAAAAGGGGCGGAGCCACAAACAGCCAATAAGATTTGTTTGATAATTTTTAATAGGGAAATGTAAACTGCTTCCATTCTTCACATTATTGATGCCAGGAACCTGAAAGCTCACACACTTGGTCATTGAGTGTCTGTGTGTCAAGGTTAGAAAATGTGGGCGGAGCCAACAACAACCAAATACATACCCGGGCAAAGCCGGGTCTTCAGCTCGTTTTATATAATCTGAGTGCCTCCACTCTTTGAGGTCTTGTTCACATCTAAAATCGCAATTGCTGACGCTAGTATTTGGCGATTTTATACGTGATTATTTTTAGCGCCTCCTGGTGTGTCTGTTCCCCCCATCCCCTGTAACATGGGGTGCAGAGTGCTAAAGACTACCTGTGTCCCCCGGCTTGTGGAGCGGAGCGTGCAAGCAATGTGCTTCTTACATGTATGTGTACACGTGTATTTTACATTTATCATTATAGTGATGCTTTAGGGATGCGGGGAACAAATTACCTTTTAAAAGAATATCCTAATAACGTCCCTGAGATAACAGCGTGGAGACTGCATAGTTTGCATTCTTGCCTATGTAGTGCCCAGGCAGGAGTCAGGGGCCAAACTCGGGTCAGTATGGAGTCTGTACCGTATTTTTGCATGGAATCCCATCATTCACTTTCCTCCCACACCCCAAAAAAACTACTGGCAGGTTAAAGAGGCCCTGAAGTGACATATAGCAGAATGCAGTCAGTTATTCAGTATACCCACTTTTATAGTAATTTTCCTGGTTTCAGCATCAGAAACACTTCCTATATCTGTATATTGCTGTATATTGTATATAACGCCGCCCTTCCAGTGATGTCACAGCCTAGGCTGTTTAGCTATGCGGAATTCTCCTTCCAGGGCATTCTGGGAGACTGGGTACATTTCTACTGGCTTTGGAACACTGGATATACAATCACAGGGATGGGCTTTCGAGTAATTCCGAGTAGCAAGCTACTTGGAATTGAAATGGTAATGAGGCGCTGAGTAAACAGGTGTGATCGCGGGTGATGGGGGTTAAATTCCCCAGAAGTCTGTAGGATAGTGTGCGCTCCATTACGCATCATAGCCGAACTGTAAGCTGCGTTGCACGACTCACTACCACACTTCCTGTTTCCCGCTTGAAAGAGGAAGCCCGGTAGTGAGTCATGCATTGCGGCTTACAATTCAGCTATGATGCGTAATGGAGCGCACACTATCCTACAGACTTCTGGGGAATTTAACCCCCATCACCCGCGATCACACCTGTTTAATCAGCGCCTCATTAACATTTCAATTCTGAGTAGCTTGTTACTCGAAATTACTCCAAAGCCCATCCCTGTACAAACATTCTGTAGTGATGCACCTGACAGGGCTAAAGGTGTTGCCTCTGATAAATTTTAAATTGTAAATAAAGCTGAGGAAAGATTTTACAGTGGGGAAACACTGACTAAATCATCTATAAATGAATAGTGTAAAAACATAAGCCATTTTATTCATTATGTTATCTTCACCACAGGTCCTCTTTAACTCGCTCTATGGATATTACCCGTGGACTGTAGCTGGGACATAAGCTCGCAGGTCTCGCTGGGAGTCTATTAGTGACATGAATTGTACAAAGGATCGGAAGCCATTGGCAAGGAACAGAAACAGCTGATGTGTTTCAGGCAAACAATATGTCCTTACTCCTAGCTGTGACTGGGGACATATTGCTCATCTGAAACGCTCAGCTGTTTTCCTTCTGGTCCTTGCCAATCAAATGCAAAGCCTTTCACTTGGTGATCTGCGGATCTCTTGCACACGCTATGTGTGGACTTGGCCTGTGGCTCGCCAGATCCTGCCTCCCCTGTGTCTAGCCGTCTGAGCTGAACTTTGCTACTTTTGTTGTAGTGAGTGATATAAATTGTTTAAAGCCGCCATAAAATCAAATTCCATTTACCCACTGCTCTGTGTTTATTATGTAGTCTACATCCCGATCCTGCATTGTAAGCATTCCAATATAATCATAAATGGTTCTGCTGCAATAAATCTTATCCCAGTCAGCCTGGGTACGGTACATTGCCAGGGAGAGCATGTCATCTCCCCCCTCCCACATTCCTGCTCCTCACTGATTGGCTGAGAAGGAAGAAGCTGCTGAAATACAATCTATGCTGTGCTCATGTGTGTTGACAAAGCAAGAAAGATATGATAGTGCAGTTTCTAGAAGGAAAAAAAAAAGAGTAAGAGAGGAAATGACATCAAGATTGGCTTCAGTCAGAGGCTGTAAGATGGAAAAAGCCTGAAACAGTTTTCTATTTATTTACTCTATATAATTCACTGAAAACAAAATGTGGACAGTACAATACATATGTTATGTACGTAGAACAGGTATCTACTTATATATGTGTTTTTTTTTCCTTGGATAGCTGACCCTCCTGCTCTAACATACGCTGTTAAATGCTGCAAAAAATGTCTTAGCGCTATATTAACACACAATCTATATATATAATAGAGTAAGTGCCTCAACCTTCAAGCAAGAAGAAGAAGTAGCGCCCTGCCCCCAGGGCCGGTCCAAGCAAGAAGAAGGGGCTGGTCCAAGCAAGAAGAAGTAGTGTCATATAAAACCAAGGGCAAAGAGGGATAATTTGCATATTCAGTAGCAGTGCATTGTGGGTAACCACAAATGTTCACTTATAGCTGAATTATTGCAGATTTGCTTCTGTTTTAAGAAGGAAAATCACACCAAGCTTTGCTTTTTTTAGTAGGAGGAATTTTGGTCTGTTTTATCCCCCTATACATTCTTAGTAGTTTGGGTCACCCTGAGCTGCTTGGTTACTCTGTTGTACTGGTCCAAGCCCAATCTCATACAGCCATATCAATTCCTGCTATGTACTGATGAGAACCAAATGTCTAAAACAGGCTGTCACATGTGGGTTTGATGTGACTGTGTAAAACTTAAAGCTATAGGCTTCCTTGGCTTACTAAGGGTGAAAAGGAATAATTTGCATATTTAGTAACGGTGCTTTGTGGGTAATCACAAACATTCACTCATAGCTGAATTATTGCAGATTTTCTTCTGTTTTAAAGGACTTCCGAGGCCAAAATCTGCACCCAAAACGTAAAAAAAGTTAGCTACCTGCATGACTTTGTAAGGCACGGAGGACGCCGTCCGCGCCCTCTGTGCCGTTCTGCCTGGTCCCCTCTGCTCAATAGTCCCCCGAAGGACTGCAACCCCATGGTCTGGGTCGGTATCTGCAGCCTGCATAAAGATGGCCGCCGGAGCTGGGCAGCTCTAGGGCCAACCCTCCGATCCACGCTGCCTGTTACGTGGATCGGGGGTTGGCCCTAGAGCTGCGCAGCCGCAGTAGCGGCTATGCGGACTGCGCAGCCATGGCCAGCTCCGGCGGCCATCTTTATGCAGGCTGCAGATACCGACCCGGACCGTGGGGTCACAGCCTTTCGGGGGGCTATTGAGCAGAGGGGACCAGGCGGAACGGCATGGAGGGGGCGGACGGCGTCCTCCTTGCCTTACAAAGTCATGCAGGTAGTTATCTTTTTTTACGTTTTGGGGGCAGATTTTGGCCTCGGAAGTCCTTTAAGAAGGTAAATTACACCAAGCTTTGATTTTTTTAGTAGGAGGTCTTTTTGTTCCCTTTTATCCACCTATACATTCCGAGTGGTTTGGGTGTAAAATTTAAAGCTATAGGCTTGCAATACACCAGTGGTTCTGGATGCTTGCTTGACTTACTAAGGGGAAAGAGGAATTATTTGCATATTTAGTAGCAGTGCATTGTGGGTAACCACAAATGTTCACTTATAGCTGAATACTTGCATATTTTTTTCTGTTTTAGGAAGGCAAATCACACCAAGCTTTGCTTTTTTTAGTAGGAGGTCTTTTTGGTCCCTTTTATCCCCCTATTCATTACGAGTGGTTTGGGTCACCCTGAGCTGCTTGGTTACTCTGTTGTACTGGTCCAAGCCCTATCTCATACAGCCGTATCAATCCCTGCCATGTACTGATGAGGACCAAAAGGCTGAAACTGGTTGTCTACATGTGGGTTTGGTATTGCTGTGTAAAATGTAAAGCTATATGCTTGCTTGGCTTACTAAGGGGGAATTTTCATATTTAGTAGCAGTGCATTGTGGTTAATCACAAATGTTCACTTATAGCTGAATTATTGCAGATTTCCTTCTGTTTTAAAAAGGCAAATTACACCAATACAGTGTGCGGCTTTGCAGGAAGTGACGACAGTGGAACGCACGATGGAACACGGAAGAGGTGAGTCATCCCTGCCCGCTGCCTCTTACTAATAGTGGCGGCTGCTACTGTGCTTAAGCAGGAGGGGGAGTGCACATGGGGGACCCAGGTGAGGGGGGTTCCTGCTGAGCTTAAGCAGGAGGGGGAGTGCACATGGGGGACCCAGGTGAGGGGGGGGGGGGGTCCTGCTGAGCTTAAGCAGGAGGGGGAGTGCACATGGGGGACCCAGGTGAGGGGGGTTCCTGCTGAGCTTAAGCAGGAGGGGGAGTGCACATGGGGGACCCAGGTGAGGGGGGGGGGGTTCCTGCTGAGCTTAAGCTGGAGGTAGAGCACACATGGGGGACCCAGTTGAGGGGGGTCCAACCCCCCTCCCCGCCGCTGTGCCCAATACCACCTTCCTGCCCTCTACCCTCTTATGCGGCGTATGCTACGCCACGGGTCGGCTAGCACTAATAAAAAAAGTAAATAAATGATAGTTTTGTGATTGTACCAGGACCTCAACCTCCTGTCATAAGATCCAAATTTAGAATTTGAGAAGGAGCTAAAACCTGCAAACGCCTTTGCAATTTCTGATGCCATTTAAGAGATAAAGACACTGAGATTTGGGGGTCTGTCAGCAGGTTGGCCTAACTTTTCTCCTATGTTGCTGTCACTTACAATAGGTAGTAGAAATCTGACAGAACCAACAGGTTTTGGACTAGTCCATCTATTCATGGGGGGATAATCAGCTAGGCTATTATTCTTTATAAAGACACTAGTAGACCTACCGTATATTGCGGCGTATAAGACGACTGGGCGTATAAGACGACCCCCCAACTTTTCCAGTTACAATATAGAGTTTGGGATATACTCGCCTTATAAGACTGCCCCTCTCCAACGCACACCAAATATAAATTTAAAAAATCATATACTGGTGCTATGTATGAACAGAACGGATACTGGTGCTGTACTGTATGTGGCACCCAGTATTTAACAGTATACAGGGAACTGACTGGTTGGATTGGTCAGCTCTCCTTGTCTCCCTGTTTATCAGAGCGGTATGGAAGAATAGATTGCGTTGTGCCCATAAAACACGCCTCTTTCACCCATCTGGCTCCGCCCTTGTATCCTATTTATCTCCTTCTCTGTCCCTCAGATCTCACACATGTGCACCTCCTGCGCCGCTTCACTACAGTCCTCAGCAGTGAGATCTGAGAGGCGGTACCAGGATGGGGCGTATCACTCGCCAATGACACCTGCCGTATAAGACGACCCCTGACTTTTCAGAATATTTTCAAGGGTTAAAAATTAGTCTTATACGCCAGAATATACAGTAAGTCCGTTTAAAAACGGGCTCTAGATCTCGCCGCCACCACCGCGTGCACCCGTCTGCCGCGAACACGCCCGCCTGGCTCCCTGGCCCCGTCCTCCTGTCCCAACGGCTGTCCGTACGGCCCATGTGCAATAGCGCAAACCCACGGACACAGGGACAGGAGTGTACGCATGGACAGTTAGGTTTTATTGTATAGGATTATACAATGATGCTGCCAATTGGACGGAGCAACTGCCATGCGCTAAGTGCCTCCGAAAATAAACAAAACCATGAGAATCCTCCATGAGTAGATGGGCAGTAAGTTCCCGATGGCGCGTGTGGCCGCGCAGCCGCAGTTCTATTCGTCTAGCTAGACGAATAATTAGCAGGTTACCGGCGGCGGGGAACAGAGCATCGGAGGAGGACGGCACAGGACATTACAGCTGCAGGGGGCCAATAGAAGCCCCAGGTAAGTGTCAGTTATAGTTTTTTTTTTTTACAGGACCCAGAGAAACCCTTTAAAGAGGAACTCCAGCCTAAACAAACATACTGTCATTAAGTAACATTAGTTATGTTATTTAAAATAGATAGGTAATATAATCTCTTACCCGCCATGATTTAAAAGAACAGGCAAATGTTTGATTTCTTGATGGCAGCCATCTTTTTGGTTGAAAGGAGGTGACAGGGAGCATGAGAAACAGTTCCAACTGTCCTGTGTTCTGAGCACCTCTCCCAGTTGCTAGGCAACGTGAATAACAACATAGGAAATCCCATCATGCTCTGCACAGCATCAGGGGAAAAAAGCCTGGGTGTCAGCAATAGCGGTCTTACCTCCGCTGCCGACTGCAGCGCGGGCGCCGCTTCCGCATCTGACGTTATCACAGGCCTCCTTGCATGGGTCAGGGCTGACAGGTCTCTCCCCTGTACATCTAATAAGGTCTGCACGCTCGCGCACGGGGTGGCAGGACCTTTAAAACTTAAGGAGACGGGTCAGCTGATCCTGCCTGTCACACACTGCTGATTGGTCCAGCCCTTTGGGCGGGTAGGTTGAATTTGCTTTCTGTATTTAAGTTTGGAGATGTCATTTGCTCCTTGTCTGTTGTTGCGAATACTTCGGTGCTAGCGCTCAGACATTAGTCAGATCCTTGTGTGTTTGAACCGGCAGGACCCCGGGGATTCACACCTAGCCTAGCATTTATATTATTATTACTGTATTGATTATTATTGTGTATGACCTCTTGCCTAAACCTCTGACTATTCTCTTGCCTCACGATTCTGTACCTTCGCCAATCTGATCTCCTGCCGACCTATGCCTGTCTATAGAATATTCTCTTGCCTCACGATTCTGTACCTTCGCCAATCTGATCTGCTGCCGACCTCTGCCTGTTTATAGACTCTGATATTTGCCTCACGATTCTGTACTGTTGTTTGACCGATCTGCTACTGACCTCGCCTGTACGACCACTCTATCTAGTGATAGCCCCTGCCACTAAGGGCTATCACTTTGGAGTACTCCTGTGAAGTATAAGTGTGCACCAATTACCTGTTTCTCACATTTTGAATAAAGTACTGACTACTATATTGCCTGAGCTATCACTGACCGTTACACCAGGCTTTTTTTCTTTGATGGGTGGAGCTTAGCTAAAAATGCAGCTAAAAATTATGCTTTGGTAAGAAAAACAAAGTTCTGATGCTGTGAAACTGTTAACGAAACACTAAGCCTTTTCAGTGCTGCTGAGTAGATTTTTAATCCGGAGGTTTCACTTTAAGTATTGTCTAAAAATGACCTTTTTAGCTATACAACAGTTTTATTTTATATCTAAATCTACTTTTTAAGTTTTTACTGTTTCATGGCCTCTTCTCAATGACACATTCATTGAAGTATAATAGTGCTAAAATGTATGAACTATTGATTCTTTGTATCTCTTTCCTGCTCTAAGAAGTGTTTTATGGCCGTAAGCAAAGTGTTTTATGGCCGTAATTCCTAATCAGTGAGGGTTATGCTATAGTCTGACCCGGTCCCAACCCAGACAGAAACTGTCACTTGCATTCCTAATTTTTAACTCCTTCAGCTGGAGAAAGAAAAAAAGGAACACAGCATAGTTAGTGGTGTGCTAGTCACTGTACATACACATGTCTATCTCATCATGTCACATGTCACCTCGGGTATCCTATAAGGGGTTGTATTATGGAAATATTATGTTGAAGTTAATTGGTTTGCGTTTACCCCCAATAAAAAAGGCAGCAACCTGTTTAAATGCCAAAGGCTTAGTTGGTCTTATTTTATTTTAGAGTATAAGTAAAGTATTATGCAAATGTCAAATGTGTTCCTGTGTATTGGATGAAAGTGCGTAGAATTTGACGTGTTTCGGAAACAAGGTTTGCCGTCTTCAAACTTTTTTCTCACTTTTTTCAAAGAACCCTTGTTCAGCTTGTGTTTAATTTCCTTTTTTGTTTTTCCCCTTTTTTTATTTTTTTTGTTAGGTTTTATATTTTCCTATCCTTTCGGTGCCTTATAAATCCGGGCCGTGCCTCGCCATCGATACGTGTTTTGGCAAAAGAACATTTCCATTTACGAGCGTCCTCGAGTTTATATCCTCGAGTTTATATCCTGCGAGTTTCACTAACATTTTTAAAAATGAGCAGAGGAGAGAGGGGAATATTCATGGCCGGAAACCTGAGTCGCGATCTGGCATCTGACGGGTCAAACGGAACTTGTCGGGGGAAAAGGTGCAGACGCCCTTTAGGGAAGGCGAGGAAGTTTTCGCTCTCCCAGCCTGACACGGCTCAGTCTAGTGCTGAACGCTACAGGTGTTACACAGATGAGAATTACGACATCGAATATTTATATCACTGAAGACATGGCATGGGTCGGAAGGTCGGAGATGCATAGCTAATATATTCTAAGCTACGTTATTTATATACAGTGGTGTGAAAAACTATTTGCCCCCTTCCTCATTTCTTATTCTTTTGCATGTTTGTCACACTTAAATGTTTCTGCTCATCAAAGACTGTTAACTATTAGTCAAAGATAACATAATTGAACACAAAATGCAGTCTTAAATGAAGGTTTTTATTATTTAGTGAGGAAAAAAAACTCCAAATCTACATGGCCCTGTGTGAAAAAGTGATTGCACCCCCTTGTTAAAAAATAACGTAACTGTGGTTTATCACACCTGAGTTCAATTTCTGTAGTCACCCCCAGGCCTGATTACTGCCACACCTGGTTCAATCAAGAAATCACTTAAATAGGAGATATCTGACACAGAGAGGTAGACCAAAAGCACCTCAAAAGTAGTGTTGGGCGAACACCTGGATGTTCGGGTTCGGGAACGTTCGCCGAACATGGCCGCGATGTTCGGCATGTTCGGGCCGAACCCCGAACTCCCCGAACATCCCGATTTTGGGGGCCCTATGGGGTTGCAGGCATAAGGGGGGAGCATGCCCCGATCGCGGGGGGGTCGGAAATTCCCCCCACCCCCTCCGCTAGCGCTCCCCCCTCTGCCCGCTTCCCCATACAAAAGTTTAAGGAAAGTAAAATAGTACCGGTGGCAGTGGCTGGCAGTGGCACTGTGAAGTGAGTGAGGAGGAGGAGTCCGGAGAGTGACGCGTTGAGGGAGGCCGGGCAGCGGGCGGTTCAGCGGTAGTACCCTTGTGGTACTTCCACCCTTTCTCTGACCTCACGTCCTCTGCATACGAGGGTACGCGTCACGCGTACCCTCGTATGCGTCATCACGCAGAGGACGTGAGGTCAGAGAAAGGGCGGAAGTACCACAAGGGTACTACCGCTGAACCGCCCGCTGCCCCGGCCTCCCTCAACGCGTCACTCTCCGGACTCCTCCTCCTCACTCACTTCACAGTGCCACTGCCAGCCACTGCCACCGGTACTATTTTACTTTCCTTAAACTTTTGTATGGGGAAGCGGGCAGAGGGGGGAGCGCTAGCGGAGGGGGTGGGGGGAATTTCCGACCCCCCCCCCGCGATCGGGGCATGCTCCCCCCTTATGCCTGTGACCCCATAGGGGGGCCGTATTCGACCGAACAGGGCCCTGTTCGGCCGAACAGGGGCCCTGTTCGGCCAGGCATTGAGCCGTTCGGGCTAACCCGAACAGTTTGGCCGAACACCACCAGGTGTTCGGCCGAACTCGAACATCACCCGAACAGGGTGATGTTCTGCAAAACCCGAACAGTGGCGAACACTGTTCGCCCAACACTACTCAAAAGCTAGACATCATGCCAAGATCCAAAGAAATTCAGGAACAAATGAGAACAAAAGTACTGTAATTGAGATCTATCAGTCTATTAAAGGTTATAAAGCCATTTCGAAAGCTTTGGGACTCCAGTGAACCACAGTGAGAGCCATTATCCACAAATGGCAAAAACATGGAACAGTGATTAACCTTCCCAGGAGTGGCTGGCCGACCAAAATTACCCCAAGAGCGCAGAGAAAACTCATCCGGGAGGCCACAAAAGACCCCAGGACAACATCTAAAGAATTGGAGGCCTCACTTGCCTCAATTAAGGTCAGTGTTCACAACTCCACCATAAGAAAGAGACTGGGCAAAAACGGTCTGCATGGCAGATATCCAAGGCGCAAACCACTTTTAAGCAAAAAGAACATTAAGGCTCGTCTCAATTTTGATAAAAAAACATCTCAATGATTGCCAAGACTTGTGGGAAAATACCTTGTCGACCGCCGAGACAAAAGTTGAACTTTTTGGAAGGTGCGTGTCCTGTTAAATCTGTTGTAGAAGTAACACAGCATTTCAGCAAAAGAACATCATACCAACAGTAAAATATGGTGGTGGTAGTGTGATGGTCTGGGGTTGTTTTGCTGCTTCAGGACCTGGAAGGCTTGCTGTGATAGATGGAACCATGAATTCTACTGTCTACCAAAAAATCCTGAAGGAGAATGTCCGGCCATCTGTTTGTCAACTCAAGCTGAAGCGATCTTTGGTGCTGAAGCAGGACAATGACCCAAAACACACCAGCAAATCCACCTCTGAATGGCTGAAGAAAAACAAAATAAAGACTTTGGAGTGGCCTAGTCAAAGTCCTGACCTGAATCCTATTGAGATGTTGTGGCATGACCTTAAAAAGGCGGTTCATGCTAGAAAACCCTCAAATAAAGCTGAATTACAACAATTCTGAAAAGATGAGTGGGCCAAAAGTCCTGCAGAGCGCTGTAAAAGACTCGTTGCAAGTTATCGCAAACGCTTGATTGCAGTTATTGCTGCTAAGGGTGGTCCAACCAGTTATTAGGTTCAGGGGGCAATTTCTTTTTCACACAGGGCGATGTAGGTTTTGAGTTTTTTTTCTCACTAAATAATAAAAACCATCATTTAAAACTGCATTTTGTGTTGAATTATGTTATCTTTGACTAATAGTTAACGGTTTTTGATGAGCAGAAACATTTAAGTGTGACAAACATGCAAAAGAATAAGAAATCAGGAAGGGGGCAAATCGTTTTTCACACCACTGTATGTATGTTTTGGGGTATTTTTTTTGTTTTGTTTTTAAAGCAGAATGAAACCCAGCATTTCTTCTTAGCTCTAAAAAAATTATTTACAGCATATTATGTACAACCAGCATTTTTTTTTTCACTAGAACAGCATTCAAAGGGTTACACACAGGATTTGAAAGTTCTGTGCAGAGAAATCTGGACCCATCCTGAAGTATAGATAATGTTATCTTGTGTTTACGTAATTGTATCAAGTGAGAAATGTGACACATTCTCTGACTGTGGAGAAGCTCCTGGACGCAGACAGAAACTCAAAGCATTTCTGCCTTCAATATATAATGAATAAAACCAGTTATGAATCAAATGCAAAGTCAGCTCTCAAAGTGAAAAAATGTACTTTTGGAAACTTGTAATTTCTAAATGAATAATAATACTGTGATGCACAAATGCAAATATGATAACCGTGTGGCATATAAAAAGTAGGGAAACATGTTTTTGTTGAATATTATGTCAGGGTTTTATACCGCTTTAAAGAGAACCAGAGATGAAGCACCCTCTTGTATTTTACCTTATAAATCAGTGGGAACATAACAGTAAACACCTAATCTGCTCTTTGTTTCATTGTTCTCTGTTTAATCTGACTGTTATCACCTCTGATCAGAATCCCCGACTGAGCACTCAGTCTAGCTTCGCTACGGAAAGATTATAGCTGAGTCTGTCTTCTCTGGTGTCTTTTCAAGCCCAAGCCTGCCCCCTTGTGGCTCTGCTATAATGACTCAGCTATAATTATTCCTAGAAAAGCCAGACTGAATGCTCAGTCCGGGATTCTTATCACAGCTGATAAGCGACACTTTTAGCAGTGAGGATGAAACAGAGAGCATGGTAAGTGTTTTCTCTAATGTTCTTACTGATATACATGGTAAAATACACAAGGGTGCTTCGTATCTGGTTCCCTTTAATAGGGGAAGGGGAGCCTGTTTCCTTAAATTTAGAACATTTTTGCGGATATACTGTTTTGAAATATAACTAAAGAGGAACTTTATCCCAAGATACTAGTAGTAGAAAAAAAAATCGAGACATTGCAAGGTTAGAAGTCACAAAATAGAAGATGAATCCAGAAATAATTGATACTCGCTGTGTAATTTGCTCATGTTGTTTGATCCGCTGTGAGCCTGCAGGTCATCATCTTTACTTCTTGTAGACATGGAAAATTATAAACACATCCGCTGACACTGTGATAGGCTAAAATGTTGTTTTATAAATACAGAATCTCACAAAAGTGAATATGCCTCACAATTTTGTAAATATTTTATTATATCTTTTCATGGGAGAACAGAACACTGCCTGAAGATATAACATTATGATACAATGTACAGAAGTCAGTGTACAGCTTGTATAACAGTGTAAATGTGCTGTCCCATTGCAATAACTCATAACCCGATACCTCCGTGGGCGGGACTTGCAGCAAGTGTCCTGCAAAACTTTCTGCTCATATTTGAGTCAATCATGAAGCCTCTCTTCAAAATGCAGCCGCTGGCATCTGTAGTTTGAGTGGCTCCGATGCCTCCGTGGGCGGGACTTAGCACTCTCCTCTACACTCTCCTTAGTTTTGCAGCAAGTAGGCCCACTCCGATCTGCGGTACAAGTAATAGTAGCCTGTACTGCGCTCCACACGCTACCAGGAGCGTCATCGCTAATAAGGGAAGAGATACCCGGGAGTGCGTGTAATCCTGCGGGAGGACAGTGACGATACTTTTAGCAGTGATTGAAAAGTGGTAACACTGCATCCCCTTTTGTTTACGTTCACATTATTCCTCATTTTCCTCAGGCTGCTTATTCATACAGTACTGTATATCCAGCGCTGGTGCCATTCTTCTTGTCTTACAAATGTTATCAGGCATCAACTCACCTGCAACCAGCCTGAAGAGAGCAGCAGACCATGGGTTTCACAAGGACATATGACGCATGCACCGCCCCCTGACATATGACTCGTGCACCGCCCACTGACATATGATGCATGCACCGCCCCCTGACATATGACGCATGCACCGCCCCCTGACATATGACGCATGCACGACCCACTGACATATGACTCGTGCACCGCCCACTGACATATGATGCATGCACCGCCCACTGACATATGATGCATGCACCGCCCACTGACATATGATGCATGCACCGCCCACTGACATATGACGCATGCACCGCCCACTGACATATGACGCATGCACCGCCCACTGACATATGACGCATGCACCGCCCACTGACATATGACGCATGCACCGCCCACTGACATATGACGCATGCACCGCCCACTGACATATGATGCATGCACCGCCCCCTGACATATGACGCATGCACCGCCCACTGACATATGACGCGTGCACCGCCCACTGACATATGACGCGTGCACCTCCCACTGACATATGACACATGCACCGCCCACTGACATATGACGCATGCACCGCCCCCTGACATATGACGCATGCACCGCCCACTGACATATGACGCGTGCACTGCCCACTGACATATGACGCATGCACCGCCCACTGACATATGACACATGCACCGCCCACTGACATATGACGCATTCACCGCCCACTGACATATGACGCATGCACCGCCCACTGACATATGACGCATGCACGACCCACTGACATATGACGCATGCACCGCCCACTGATATATGACGCATGCACTGCCCACTGACATATGACGCATGCACCGCCCACTGACATATGACACATGCACCGCCCACTGACATATGACGCATGCACCGCCCACTGACATATGACACATGCACCGCCCACTGACATATGACGCATGCACGACCCACTGACATACAACGCATGCACCGCCCACTGTTTATTATATCCAAAGTCAGCATCACATAGAGGCAAAAAACATGTTTACTATAACAGAAGTTTTATTATATCTGGGATTACTATACCAGTTGTTGCTCTTATAGACTTACAATGGAGATTTGCTGGGAGTGGGACCTGAAGAGGTAGTTTAATATACTTAAGTTTATTATAATGAGATTATACTGTGTAACCACTTGGGTGTCATAAGTAATGAAAAAGTTATTGCTGCATAAATAGTGACACACCTGAGCGTAAAAATTGTCAGGAATCTTAAAAGTAAAAACCCAGGAATGCAAAGTGTTTACTGTTGTAATGTCTCCCCTATCTATTGTACAGTGCTGCATAATATGTTAGCACTTTCTAAATAAAGCTTAAAGTGTAACTGTCGGGCATAAAATCAAAAATCAATTCTTTATTTTTATCTGGTAAACAAGTAATAAGGATGCTAATCAGGAAATCCAAAAGTTAAAATCTCTATTACGTTTCTTGTTTATAAATGATCATTCCCCAGTTTACATGTGTCTTATTTGGTACACACAAAATTTGGTACACAAAAAGGAAGTTGCAGGGCATGCTGGGTTGTCATTTTTTGCTTCTCTACTTTCCCTCAGATTTAACTAATGCAGCCTGATTGGCTGAAGCCTCTTTCCCTCCTGTTTTCCCCTCCCACACCTGTGTTCCTCTCTGATTGGCCAGTATTTTAATGCTGAGACAATGCGCTTTCTATAGTGAAGGGCGGGCAAATTGGGCAGAGGAGAGCAAGGGAGGAAATGACATCAGGATTGGCTTCAAAATAGCCACACTTAAAATGGGAAATGCTAGGAAGGATTTTCTCTTTTTTTTTACTGTGAAAAATCACTAAAATCAAGATGTGGACAGTGCAATACATGTGTTATGTAAGTAGAGCAAGTATTTATCTACTTATATATGTAGTTTTTTTTTGTACCAGAGACAAAGGGGCATAAAAGATTTATACATACCTGGGGCTTCCTCCAGCCCCCTCCACACAGGTCGCTCGCTTGCCGCCGGCTGTTCCAGGTATGCATAAATCTTTTATGCCCCTTTGTCTCAGGGTCACTTTCATGATAAATACAATATACTTATTGTGATTGTTTCTCCAGCCCAGTATCCGTACCCCCCTAGGGTATGTCAACCGAGCAAACCTACAATTGAATACAACTTATTTTTAGTAGAATATGACTTTATTTGTAGGTACAGTATGTGTATACCAGATCTAAAACAGAAGGTGCAGACAAGAGGTAGAGAGTCAGGGACAGGGAAATTTCCAAAATAGGGACTGCTGGGTACTAGGAAAGGGTTTAGGGCCAGTTCACAACTGTTTACATATTCTGTAGCTCTGTTTTGGGGCCCGGATCAAACCTGGAGAAACCGGAAAAAATAGAGGCCATCTTCATAGTTACATAGTTATTTTGGTTGAAAAAAGACATACCGTATATACTCGCATATAAGCCGACCCGCATATAAGCCGACCCCCCAACTTTTCCCTGAAAAAACAGGGAAAAATGATTGACCCCCATATAAGCCGGGGGTAGGAAATGCTGGATTGGTGCAGCCCCCCAGTGTGTCCCAATATAGCTAGTATAGTGCCCAGTATAGGTAGGTAGTGTCCAGTATAGCTAGTATAGTGCCCAGTATAGCTAGTAAAGTGCCCAGTATAGCTAGTAAAGTGCCCAGTATAGCCAGTATAGTGCCCAGTATAGATAGGTAGTGCCTCAGTTTAGCTAGTATAGTGCCCAGTTTAGCTAGTATAGTGCCCCAGTATGGCTAGTAAAGTGCCCAGTTTAGTTAGTATAGTGCCCAGTTTAGCCAGTATAGTGCCCAGTTTAGCTAGTATAGTGCCCAGTTTAGCTAGTATAGTGCCCAGTTTAGCCAGTATAGTGCCCAGTTTAGCCAGTATAGTGCCCAGTTTAGCTAGTATAGTGCCCCAGTTTAGCTAGTAAAGTGCCCAGTTTAGCCAGTATAGTGCCCAGTTTAGCTAGTATAGTGCCCAGTTTAGCCAGTATAGTGCCCAGTTTAGCTAGTATAGTGCCCCAGTATGGCTAGTAAAGTGCCCAGTTTAGCCAGTATAGTGCCCAGTTTAGCCAGTATAGTGCCCCAGTATGGCTAGTAAAGTGCCCAGTTTAGCCAGTATAGTGCCCAGTTTAGCCAGTATAGTGCCCAGTTTAGCTAGTATAGTGCCCAGTTTAGCCAGTATAGTGCCCAGTTTAGCTAGTATAGTGCCCAGTTTAGCGAGTATAGTGCCCAGCATAGGTGGGTAGTGCTCCCCCCCCCCCGCTCCCCCCGCGGCCGCCGCTGCTATTTTACCTTCTTAGACAGCGGCCGCTTCCTAATCCGCGTTCCTCTTCTTTCTCAAAGTGTCAGTGTTTCACAGCAGCGCGCCGGGCGCTGCTGCTGTGACGATGCAGGGGGCAGGAAATAGCGCGGCTCCCTATAACGGCGATCTGTATCGCCGTTACCAAGGGAACCGCTCTTTCCTGCCCCCTGCATCGTCACAGCAGCAGCGCCCGGCGCGCTGCTGTGAAACACTGACACTCTGAGAAAGAAGAGGAACGCGGATTAGGAAGCGGCCGCTGTCTAAGAAGGTAAAATAGCAGCGGCAGCCGCGGGGGGAGCGGGGCGCGGACCACCCGACCACCCACCACCCACCACTAGACCACCAGGGAAGACTCGCATACAGCTGACCCCCCAACTTTTGACCCCCTTTTTGGGGGTCAAAAATTCGGCTTGTATGCGAGTATATACGGTACGTCCATCGAGTTCAACCAGTATAAAGTACCACCCCAGCCTACTCCCTCACACATCCCTGTTGATCCAGAGGAAGGCGAAAAAACCCTTACAAGGCATGGTCCAATTAGCCCCAAAAGGGAAAAAATTCCTTCCCGACTCCAGATGGCAATCAGATAAAATCCCTGGATCAACATCATTAGGCATTACCTAGTAATTGTAGCCATGGATGTCTTTCAACGCAGGGAAAGCATTTAAGCCCCCTTTTAATGCAGGTATAGAGTTTGCAATAACGACTTCCTGTGGCAGTGCATTCCACATCTTAATCACTCTTACTGTAAAGAACCCTTTCCTAAATAAATGGCTAAAACGTTTTTCCTCCATGCGCAGATCATGTCCTCTGGTCCTTAGAGAAGGCCTAGGGACAAAAAGCTCATCCGCCAAGCTATTATATTGCCCTTTGATGTATTTATACATGTTAATTAGATCCCCTCTAAGGCGTCTTTTCTCTAGACTAAATAAACCCAGTTTATCTAACCTTTCTTGGTAAGCGAGACCTTCCATCCCACGTATCAATTTTGTTGCTCGTCTCTGCACCTGCTCTAAAACTGCAATATCTTTTTTATAATGTGGTGCCCAGAACTGAATTCCATATTCCAGATGTGGCCTTACTAGAGAGTTAAACAGGGGCAATATTATGCTAGCATCTCGAGTTTTTATTTCCCTTTTAATGCATCCCAAAATTTTGTTAGCGTTAGCTACAGCGGCTTGGCATTGAGTATGATTATTTAACTTGTTGTCAATGAGTACGCCTAAGTCCTTCTCCAAGTTTGATGTCCCCAACTGTATCCCATTTATTTTGTATGGTGCTAGACCATTAGTACCTCCAAAATGCATGACTTTACATTTGTCAACATTGAATTTCATCTGCCATGTATGTGCCCATATAGCCATCCTATCCAGATCCTGTTGCAATATGACACTATCTTCCTGAGAGTTGATGATTCTGCACAGTTTTGTATCATCTGCAAAAATAGCAACATTGCTCACTACTGCATCTACTAGGTCATTAATAAATAAATTGAAGAGCACTGGACCCAAAACAGACCCCTGTGGGACCCCACTGCTAACAGTTAGTGTTGGGCGAACACCTAGATGTTCGGGTTCACGAACGTTCGCCGAACATCGCCGCGATGTTCGGGTGTTCGCGCCGAACTCCGAACATAATGGAAGTCAATGGGGACCCGAACTTTTGTGCTTTGTAAAGCTTCCTTACATGCTACATACCCCAAATTTGCAGGGTATGTGCACCTTGGGAGTGGGTACAAGAGGAATATTTGAAAAAGAGCTTATAGTTTTTGAGAAAATTGATTGTAAAGTTTCAAAGGAAAAACTGTCTTTTAAATGTGGAAAATGTCATGTTTCTTTGCACAGGTAACATGCTTTTTGTCGCCATGCAGTCATAAATGTAATACAGAGAAGAGGTTCCAGGAAAAGGGACCGGTAACGCTAACCCAGCACCAGCACCAGCACACGTGATGGAACAGGAGGAGGCGCAGGAGGAGAAGGCCACGCTTTTTGAGACGCAACATCCCAGGCCTTGCATGAGGACAAAAAGCGTGCGGATATAGCAATGCTTTTTGCCGCCATGCAGTCATAAATGTAATACAGATGAGAGGTTCCATAAACAGGGACCGGAAACGCTAACCCAGCAGCAGCACACGTGATGGAACAGGAGGAGGCGCAGGAGGAGAAGGCCACGCTTTGAGACACAACAACCCAGGCCTTGCAGGAGGACAAGAAGTGTGCGGATAGCATGCTTTTTACCGCCATGCAGTCATAAATGTAATAAAGATGAGAGGTTCCATAAACAGGGACCGGCAACGCTAACCTAGCAGCAGCAGCAGCACACGTGATGGAACAGGAGGAGGCGCAGGAGGAGAAGGCCACGCTTTGAGACACAACAACCCAGGCCTTGCATGAGGACAAGAAGCGTGCGGATAGCATGCTTTTTACCGCCATGCTGTCATAAATGTAATAAAGATGAGAGCGAGGTACACAGAGTGGCAGTAAACAAAATGCTATATAGTGTGGCTGAGCGAGCGGTGTACTACTATTCCCAGCAGACACAGAGTGGCAGTAAACAGAATGCTATATAGTGTGGCTGAGCGAGGTACACAGAGTGGCAGTAAACACAATGCTATATAGTGTGGCTGAGCGAGCGGTGTACTACTATTCCCAGCAGTGACACAATGACTGGGGGGACCCTGGCTAGCGTGGCTGGAGCGCGAACTACCCTGCCTGCCTACCCAAAGCTAAACCCACAGACAAATGGCGGAGATATGACGTGGTTCGGGTATTTATTTACCCGAACCACGTGACAGTTCGGCCAATCAGACCGCGTTCGGGTCAGAACCACGTGACCCGTTTGGCCAATCACAGCGCTAGCCGAACGTTCGGGGAACGTTCGGCCATGCGCTCTTAGTTCGGCCGTGTGGCCGAACGGTTTGGCCGAACACCATCAGGTGTTCGGCCGAACTCGAACATCACCCGAACAGGGTGATGTTCTGCAGAACCCGAACAGTGGCAAACACTGTTCGCCCAACACTACTAACAGTCTTCCATTTTGAGTACGATCCATTGACCACAACTCTTTGTTTTCTGTCCATTAGCCAGTTCCCTATCCATGCACACAGACTCTTCCCCAGTCCTTGCATCCTCAACTTTTGCACCAGACTTCTGTGGGGAACAGTGTCGAAGGCCTTTGCAAAGTCCAAGTATATCACATCTACAGCATTCCCAATATCCATATTAGCATTCACTACCTCATAAAAGCTGAGCATGTTAGTCAAACAGGACCTGTCTTTAGTAAACCCATGTTGATGCTGAGAAATAAGATTATTTTCTACTATGAAGTCATGTATAGTATCTCTTAGTAACCCCTCAAATAGTTTGCATACAACTGATGTTAAGCTTACAGGTCTATAATTTCCTGGATCTGATTTTTTGCCCTTCTTAAATAATGGGAAAACGTGGGCTGTACGCCAATCCACTGGGACTCTGCCAGTTGCAACCTGTTAAAAACCTGTTAAAAAGCAGATCCGCTGGCGATCCTGGGAATCCATGCTGGACGCAGGATCCGGATTTGCAGGATTTTCACGGACCCTGATCGCTCCCGGATACACGGAGGGGTAGTGGAGAGCAGTGCAAAAACGGATCTCTCTCTACACAGGATATTCTTGCACACAAAACGGAGGGAGATCCGCATTGCCTACTGCCTGCTCCTCCCCTTCATGTCACCCCAATAGGTGTCCCCCAGGTAGGCTGAGGGGGTAGCAGCCAGAACGGGGGGATGCGTGCACAGCGGAGGGGGTCACTCCCTCCCTCACCTGGATCCCGCATTCCCGCTCCCCCTCCAGCTATTTTCGGCAAACGTTTAAAGCGTGCGAGAGGGGAAGTTTACCTTTCTTCTGCGTGACTTCAGGCAATGCGGCCCACTAGAGGGGGACATTGCAGGAAGTCACCTGAGCAGAGGAAGTAAGGTGCTCCCCTGCTCACTCGCTTACTTTTGCTACACATAGCAGGAGGGGGAGCACCGTGCCCCCTTCCCCGCCACTGTGCCCAATACCCCTTCATCCTGGCTGCTACCCCCTCAGGCTACCTGGGGGACACCTATTGGGGTCCTGGCTGCTTTTTTGGGGGAGGGAAAAAAAAAACACAAACTGATCAAAAACGTTGCTGCAAAAGGGCAGCACAGATCCATTTGCGTTCCGGTTTTTGAAAACCGGAAGCCCGAACCGCGGATTGCGTTCTGCAACTGTGTCTAGTGTGGACCGACCCCTAGGACCCTAGCGCTGTACACACATTAGTTTCCTGGGTGGGTCAAGTATTCCTTGTTGGCTTGGAACATTTTATGGTTTATTGGAACTTTACCTTGAATACGTTCTGGATCTGCTGTGAAAGTAACACCACAACAGATCTCATAATGCCCCTCTCACCCTCAGGTCTTCAAGCGGACCTGAACTCCGAACTTCCTCTCTGTTCTAAAAGATGAGCAAAAGCATAATAACCTTTAAAGAGACACTGAAGCAAAGAAAAAAAATGATATAATGATTTGTATGTGTAGTACAGCTAAGAAATAAAACATTAGGAGCAGAGACATAAGTCTAATATTGTTTCCAGTACAGGAAGAGTTAAGAAACTCCATTTGTTATCTATGCAAAAGAGCCGTTGAGCTCCAGGACTTACAAAGTCGCAGGGAGCTCTGTCTTCTGAAGCTTATTATCTCAAGTGTCAGTCGTATTTTTTTTTTCTCTGCAAAAGGACAGTTCAGAAGTTCACTAGTCTGCTCTGTAAAATCATTTAGAATGCTGAGTAGTGTGTAAACTGCAAATATTACAGAATGATGCAATGTTGTAAAAAACACTATATAACTGAAAATGAAAATATGAGAATATGCTACTAATGTTCTAGTAGTTATCAGTACTACACAATCAATTCATTATATCATAATTTTTTTTTTTTTTACTTTAGTGTCGCTTTAAAGAAAAACTTTTCTTTGGTACAGCTGATACAAATCCTACACTTAATTTGCAGTGTGTTTACTTCCTGCTTTCGTGGAAGAAGCCATAATTTGCTGGTCTGCCATGGCAGAGGAGGTTCCTGAGCTGACACAGCTGAGCAGAGCCGGGACAAGGTCCTCCAGCACCCAAGGCTGAGACACCAAAGTGCCCCCCTCCATCCCTCCCACCCCAGCCGTCACACACTGATTGCTATTAGACTAAGAGGCTCCTCCCCATCCCTCCCACCCCAGCCGTCACACACTGATTGCTATTACACTAAGAGGTCCCTCCCCATCCCTCCACCCCAGCCGTCACACACTGATTGCTATTACACTAAGAGGCCCCTCCTCCATCCCTCCCACCCCAGCAGTCACAGACTGATTGCTATTACACTAAGAGGCCCCTCCATCCCTCCCACCCCAGCCGTCACACACTGATTGCTATTAAACTAAGAGGCCCCTCCTCCATCCCTCCCACCCCAGCCATCACACACTGATTGCTATTACACTAAGAGGCCCCTCCTCCATCCCTCCCACCCCAGCCGTTACACACTGATTGTTATTACACAAAGAGGCCCCTCCTCCATCCCTCCCACCCCAGCCGTCACACACTGATTGCTATTACACTAAGAGGCCCCTCCCCATCCCTCCACCCCAGCCGTCACACACTGATTGCTATTAGACTAAGAGGCGCCCCAGGGCCCACAACCTCCCCAACACCTTAATCTCTAGTTATCTGGCTTGCAGTCACTGCCATGTATCCCCTTTTATTATTTCTTTCTGCTTCAAACACAATTAGGAATGATAGCTGAATGAATTCTGCGCCCCCTCCTACACTGCGCCCTGAGGCTGGAGCCTCTCCAGCCTATGCCTTGGCCCGGCCCTGCAGCTGAGAGATTAAATTACAGTGGTGATTAGTCACAGATGAGGTGGAATTAGACAGGCTAAACTCTCTAAATACATACAGGGTACATTTCTCTATATTTTCCATCTGTCTTGTGCAAGAGTTCAGCTCCACTTTAAGCAAATCTACTATTACTGCAATGTGCGTGATGAAAGCGTCCTGTGAACAAACATGGCCGCCCTCTTGCTGCTGGTCAGAGCAGGCTGGAGTCCCGGACCCCCTGTTATTATCGCTTTGCCATCCTCCGCCTCTCTCCTGCAATCTTCTCTTAACAGGCTGCTCTGGCCGGGTGTCCATTTACAGATCAATACGGTCCATTAAATGGAATCGTTCTGCCAGGACTTGGCTCCTGTGGAGCTGCCCTGACGGTTAACCCTTCGCCTCCCCCTCGACTCGCCCTCTCCGGTCTCTGCGGCGGGATAGACGGACCCCTGGCCCAGCGAGGGTTAAACCGTCGGCAGGAAGCAGGAGGCAGGATTGTCATGTGTCATTTTTCCGTCTCCTCCTCGTGGAAAGAATACTTATTGGAAGGCCCCATATCCGTCCTCGTCTGTGCCTGACAAGCCCTCGGTAATCTGCTGAAGGAGTTCAGTTTCGGGGGAAGATATCGTTCCACTGCTTGCACTGATGAGAGCTAACAAGCTGGAAACGCCTGGAACCGGGATGGATAAATGGCTCTATTTTTAGGCTGTCTCTGCGCTATAAACTAGCAGTTCTGGACCTGCAGCTGAACGAACGTCCCTGGATTACGGCTGTATCGGGGCCATAAACCAGCAGATTTGGAGGCACAGATGGAGAACTGCAGCTCTGTCTTTAGGATGATTCTGCTATAAATGGGCAGATCTCGATGTACAGAGGAATAAATGGTTCTATACAGAGAGCTGTGCAATTGCTGTGGCTCAGTATGTGTAGATGTACGTATATTTTAGCTTTATATTTAACACTATTTGTGCCATATGTCGGCCACTCTGGATATGTTTATAGTATACAGCAGGGGCGTAACTAGAAACCACTGGGCCCCCCTGCATAACTTTGGATGGGGGCCCCATTTGGGGAGGGGTACAGAGGCTGGGGGTAGTGCAGCACTGTACACAAGACCCTGCTGAACACTGAATCAAGATGGACTACAAACTGCAAAACTTTGTATGATTCCTTATCAGTGGTTGAGCAGATACAGTCATTAGAACAATTGTGCAGAGAGCAAAAAGCTTTTTCTCTCTGGGTGCCCTTAATTGTCAGTCTCTTGGGGCAGGGAAGGGAAAATTCTCTCCCCACGGGGCCCCCTGCTGCTTCTGGGACCCCCTGCACCTGCATCCCTTGCAGGGTCTATTGTTACGCCCCTGGTATACAGTATATAGGTAGTATTTGTGATATAAAACAGGAATTATAGATTTAAAGCCATATAGCTGACCACAGGTGTGCAAAGAATCATTTCCCCTTGTGCTCTGTTTGGCAAACACATCTATTTCTTTTCTCGGAAGGTGTATGTGACATCACAAAGCATGCGGTGTGGCGCTGTCCCCTATGTACAGCCGCCTCTGGGGTACTTGTGCTATGGAAGGATGTCAATGACAGCCAGAACTCTGCTTGTCATGTGATTTCACCCTATGGACTTCATTCACTAAGCCGTGCTAGCTCATAGCACGGGCGCGCTAGCGTTTTTGTGCGTGTTTTCCCGTGCAATCGTGGGCAAAAATTCGCAATTGCATGTGAAATTTTGCTATTGCGCATGAAAACATTACAGCGGCCGTGCTATGAGATGGCATGGTTTAGTGTATTAAGCCCTTATGTGCTCTGAGAAGGGGATGGGCTTGTCAGCTGCAGGGAAGGTGGAGCCAAGGCGCCACAAGATCAAGATACCAACATATTAATATTTAGTACTAGCTGATTGCCCGGCGTTGCCCGAGTATGTATTTGGTTGTTGTTTTTTCGCCCACTTTTCTAACCCTAACACACAATGGGCTTGATTCAGAAAAGGGTGCTAAGTGTTAGCACGCCAGTGAAAAGCCACTTTGCATGTGCTAACATGCTTTGCACGTGCTAAGTAGTTAGCACATGCAAACTACTTAGCACCGTAGTTAGCACATGTAAACTACTTAGCACCGTAGTTAGCACATGTAAACTACTTAGCACCCTAGTTTTTTTTAAAAAAAATCAGTGTTTATTGAACAAAGACAAGGAACATATGACAGAATATGCAGTGTAGCAGTGCGCCTCCTAACTTTTCCAACAGTAGCTTCAGCATCAATTATCACTGTGGAAGATGAGAGGTATTGCTAACAATAATATAATGATCGTCACATAATATATAGAGCTCAGATTGAATTTAAATTTCCAAATATTCTATCTTTTACAAGATCATAATTAGCAAGACCAGGGGTATCTAACCATGGAGCTTAGCACTCTAGTTAGCACGGTGCTAAGTAGTAGTTTGCATGTGCTAACTACGGTGCTAAGTAGTTTGTATGTGCTAACTACTTAGCACCCTAGTTAGCACGCCCAAAGCCTTTAGGCTTGCTAACTGGGTTAGCACCGTTTACTGAATCGAGCCCAATGACTCACTGACCTAGTTTGTGAGCTTTGCATTGTTTGGCATCAATAATTTGCATTGAAATAAAACAAATCTGATTGGCTGTGGCTCCACCCTCTTTTCTGATTTTGAACCCCAGTCACCAAATGACCAACTGTACCAGGTTTTAAGCTTGTGTCCTTAACAGTGCAAGAATGGCAGCAATTGAATATTCCCCTTGAAAAGCAATAAATGAATTTGGATTGGCTTTTGTAGGCTCCACCCTCTTTTATGCATATTAATCCCAGTCACCCAGTGACCAACTGTGCAACGTTTGAGAACCCTACCGTTAACAGTGTAAGAATGGCTGCAGTTTACATTTTCCCAGTGAAATTTCTATTTGTCTCCACCCACTGATGACCCAGCATTGCCCGTGTATGTATTTGGCTGGTGTTGGCTATGCCCACTTTTTGTAATAGTAACAGACAATTACTTAATTATTCAGTGACCAAATTTGTGAGCTTTGCAGTCTTTGGCATCAATAATTTGCATTGAAATGAAACAAATCTGATGGGCTGTTTGTGTCTCCACCCCTTTTCTGCATTTGAACCCCAGTCACCCAATAAATAACTGTACCCAGTTTGGGGCTTGTGCCATTAACAGTGCAAGAATGGCAGTAATGAAATACTTCCCTTGAAAATCAATAGATGAATTTTGATTGGCTTTTGTAGGCTCCATCCACTTTTATGAATAATAGCTGATGAATTGACGTTGCCCAGGTATGTATTTGGCTGGTGTTAGCTCTGGCCACTTTTTCTAACCCTAACACACAAATAGTCAATGACCAAGTTTGTGAGCTTTGGGGTCTTTGTCATCAATAATTTGTATATTCCCATAGAAATTAAGCAAATCAGATTGACTGTTTGTGGCTCTGCATCTCTCCGGGATTTGAACCCCAGTCACCCAATGACCAACTGTAGCAGGTTTGAGGCATCTGCTATTAATAGAGCAAAAATGTCAAGTTTGGGAACCCCGCCATTAACAGTGTAAGAATGACTGCAGTTTATATTTTCCCCTGGAATAAAATGTAGTTATTGGCCCGCCCACTTTTTCTAACCTTAACATACAGTCTCTCAATGACCAAGTTTATGAGCTTTGGGCTTTTGGTGTCAATAATTTGTATATTCCCATTGAAATTAAACAAATCTGATTGGCTGTTTGTGGCTCCGCCCCCTTTCCGAATTTGAACCCCAGTCACCCAGTGACTAACAGTACCAGGTTTGAAGCATCTGCTATTAAAAGTGTAAGAATGGCAGCAATGTAAATATTCCCTTTGAAAATCAACAGGTGAATTTTAATTGGTTGTTGTAGGCTCCACCCACTCTCTTGAATATTCATCCCATTTACCCAGTGACCAACTGTGCAAAGTTTGAGAACCCTGCCAAAAACAGTGTAAGAATGGCTGCAGTTCATATTTTCCTAGTGAACTTTATTATTGGCTCCGCCCACTTTTTGTAACCTTGACACACAGTCACTCAATGGCCAAGTTTGTGAGCTTTCAGGTTCCTGGAATCAAAAATGTGTGAATGGAAGCAGTTTATCCAGCAAGGAAATCTGATTGGCTGTTTGTGGCCCCGCCCCTTTAATAAATTTGGACCCCAGTCACCCAATGACCAACTGTACCAGGTTTGAAGCCTCTGCCACTAACAGTGTAAGAATGACAGCAGTTTTAATATTCCCCTTGAAAATCAATAGGTGAATTTTGATTGGCTGTTGTAGGCTCCACCCACTTTCTTGAATCTTAATCGCAGTCACCCAGTGACCAACTGTGGCAAGTTTGAGAACCCTGTGATTAACAGTGTAAGAATGGCTGCAGTTTACATTTTTCCATTTAAAATGAACGGCTGAAATTTGATTGGCTGTGTTATGCTCCTCCCACTTTTCCTGGATTCGTAACCTTGGTCACCAAGTGACCAACTGTGCCAAGTGTGGGGACTCTGGCTTGATTACTGTGAGAATGGCAGCCTTTTCCATTTTTTCCATTGACATGAATGGGTGAAATCTGATTTGCTGTTTGTAGCTCCGCCCAGGTGTGCAGGGGGGCCGCGAGACCCCCAGAACCTATCATCCCAGGTAGTAAGGGATCTGTATACCAAGTTTTGTTCAAATCGGTCAAGCCGTTTTCGCGTGATTGCGGCACACACACACACACACACACACACACACACACACACACACACACACACACACACACACACACACACACACACACACACACACACACACACACACACACACACACACACACACACACACACACACACACACACACACACACACACACACACACACTACACACACACACACACACACACACACACACACCACACACACACACACACACACACACACACACCACACACACACACACACACACACACACACACACACACACACACACACACACACACACACACACACACACACACACACACACACACACACACACACACACACACACACACACACACACACACACACACACACACACACACACACACACACACACACACACACACACACACACACACACACACACACACACACACACACACACACACACACACACACACACACACACACACACACACACCACACACCACACACACACACACACACCACACACACACACACACACACACACACACACACACACACTTCCCTCAGAGGGGCTCAAAATTATATGTCTATGTATTTAATATATTGCGCATGTATCTTAGTCTAAGGCCATTTTTTTAGGGGGAAGCCAATTAACACGGGAAGAACATACAATTTCCATGCACTCGAAGGCGCATTCCCCACAACTTTATGGGGTTTTAGGGGGGGTCTTTTTAGCACAATTGGAAGTAGCGTTTAGATCAGGGGTAGGGAAGCCTGATGTGTCTCTTTTGATGGCTACATCTGGCTCACAAACAAATCAGTAGGGGTTGAGTCACTAAGACACACTGCTCAAGCAGCACAGCTTAGTGTGGCAGTGCAAGTAACATTTTCAAAGTAGGCACGTTACTCCTGTAGCATGCACTACTAACTTGCGCTACCCCAAAACTAACCGCTGCTCCAATTGTTTCACTTTGGACCCTATCAGGTCCAGTAACTTTGTAGAACGAGATCCCTGCACTTTGATTGGACCAATGGGCTGCCTGTCACTTGACAGGCAGCCAATTGGGACGAAGAGCGAGGATCTTGTCCTACAAAGTGAATCAACCCCCAAGTCAGCTAGCTAATTGTACAAGCTGTTAGTCTGTATTTCTCCTGTCTGGCTCTCTTGGAAATTGCTGATGTTGCTGAAACCCAAAAAAAGCTGAAGATGTGTCTGTCACTTCCGCTGCCTGGCGGATCAACTGTATACACATCACCATGGCAACAGGGACGTGAGCCCTACTGTCCCAGTTTGAAACATATTGTATGGTTCTCATGGAATTACATTTTAAAATATGTGGCGTTTATGGCTCTCAGACAAAAAGGTTCCTGAACCCTGATTTAGATGTTTATCACCAATTGCCCCTATGTTGGCCACTTGGCACAAAAGAATAGACTCCACTCTCGCTTACCATAAGCTTATATATAGCTACAGAAATAGGCAATTTCATCTTGTATGGGACAGATGGAAAGATACTCCTCAGGTGCAGACGACTTGTTCCTTTGAAGCTAATAGTTTGCCTTGCATCCGCTGCGTCATCACCGCAAAGTCGCTTGGCACCGCTATACGGAACAGATAAAAATGGAGCAGGACAATTGCCTATTCATCAGGTACCATAATTTAACCTTCTTGTTGCTAATCGCAGCTTTTATTATTGCCGCCTATGATGGCAGGGCGTAGGTTCAGCTAGGCAGGCGGTTACGGTTAGGCATGGGGGTGGAGTGGTTAGGGTTTGTTGATTAGTGTGAAGGTAGCCACTAACGGTCCAATACTAGCGAAAAATCAATCAAGCGATCAGAAATTCTGATCGGATTGGTTGTAAATCTCTGTTGATGGGCACAATCAATTACAAACGATTACAAAAACAGTCGTCCGGTTGGATTTTTGTCGAACCAAAATTTGTATTTTCTTGTTGGTTTTCATAGATAGGAAGCAAAGATTGGTTCGTTGATGGCGTAGTGAACGATTTCCCTTCCAATCAGAATTTCTGATCGCTGTAACGATTTTTAGCTAGAAATTGGATTGTTAGTGGCCACCTTTACAAATATTACTGTTGAAACCTTTTGAATTGTGAAACTATGCTTACCTGCAGCTCTGCACCCATCTTCTAGACTTACATAAAACCTCACCTGCCCGGATTCCTTCCTCTTAGTAGATTGAGGTCTTATAATTACTCAGGAAGAGGAAGCCTGGATAAACAAAAGCACAAAGGCTAGAAGTAATTCTGATAAAGAGGACAGTGTAGATAAAGTAACAGTGACACCTGCAGGCTGGAGGCAGGAATATCATGCGTTCTATTCATTGTTCTCCAAACTTAGTAAATTACCGGCATTGCAACCAGTAGGGATGGTTAATGAGATGTTAATACTTCTGAGTTAAACAAAAATGTATACTAATTTTATGCAAATTTATGCATCTTGGAAATGGACCAACGAAAAACAGCATCAGAAGTTTCCTTATTGGTAGGTTGGTTTCTAGCACCAGAATTGCCGCACAGTATGGGATAGATATCAGCACTGAGACATCCCTGCAATAATGTTTCTCATTTTTAGTCCCTCCCCCTGCCACTCCCTATAGCAATACAGAAACCTCCCTCTTTCAGATCAATCACACATAAACCTAGGCGCCTGCCTAGGGCCTTGTGAGTGTGCTGTGGCCATACTAGGGACACATTTTATATTTATCTGCCTCTGCTATTCCATGTGCAGCCCCTCCACTATGTGCTTCCCATCCTAATCAATATTCAGTCTCCATGTACAAGCAACAGGTCCCATTCCATGTGTAGCCCTCTCCACCAGATGCTGCCTTCCTATCCAAATGTTCTGTTTTTGTATAAATGCAAAAGCCTCCATTCCCTTTGCAGCCCCCTCCACCAGGTGCTGCCTCCCTACTCAATACATAGTCTCCAAGTACAAGCAACAGGTCCCCTTCCCTGTGCAGCCCTCTCTTCCATGTTCAACTCTTACATAAGCAACATTTCCCCTTCCCATTTGCAGCAATTCTCATCTTATGTACCCCCCACTTTTCACCCCATCCCCCGCCCTAGGCCAGAGTCTAATTGCACCTTGCAGAGATTTGACCCATAACCCCGAGGATGAATGTAACTGAAAATTATAGACTCCTTATCGTTATGCCAACAGGCTCCAGTGCAGAAAGTTTTTCCTTTTTTTTTTTTTTTTTGGAGTGTGATTTTACTGAAAGGTTTATTTTTAAAGCAAACCTTAGACTTTAAAATAAGAGAAGGTCACAAACTTATCTCGCTAGAGAGGCTTCCTACGTCCTCCTTAGAGTGAACCAGAGACGAAGCACTCTCATGTATCTTACCATATATATCAGTGGGAACATTAGAGAAAACACCTACTCTGCTCTCTGTTTCATCCTTCACTGCTCAGCCTGCTTGTTATCACCCCTGATCAGAATCAGGATCAGATTTTATTTCGCCATCCCTGACTGAGCATTCAGTCTGGCTTTGCTCAGGAATCATTATAGCTGAGTCTGTCTTTTCTGATGTCTTTTCAAGCCCAAGCCTGCCCCCTTCTGGCTCTGCTTTCCTGTATACTGCAGCATCACAGAGAGCTGTAATGAGATGGGAGGAGCTGCTACTGTAAGAGTATATTGAAAAATGTTTCTCTTTAGTCATAAGAGGTTTTTAGAAATGTTGATTTCATTTTGCACACAGCCCACTAAATAATATGCTTTTCTGATGAACTGAGTTTTGCGTGGCGTTTTAGTGATAAAAAAGTTTAAACAGAAAAAAACGGCACACCAGAGTGGCGAAAATACCAGCTATAGTATTTATTTTGTAAAATCTATCGGGGGATATGTTTATTTTGTGGCAAAGCGTTCATCTCTGGTTTCCTTTAAAGCGGAATATAACCCTGCATTTTAACTTTGCTCTAAAATATTATTTACAGCATATTATATGCAAAACGCATTTTTTTTTTTTTTTTACTAGACCAGCATTGGAAGGGTTAAACACAGAGGTTTAAAGGTCCTGGAGAGATATGCAGAAGTTCAGATAGATACATTCTATTTAGTTACATGTATCTATTGATAAACAGTTACACACTCTTTGGCTGTCCTCCAAGCTGCTTCTCAGTCAGAGAGATGAGTCACATTCAACACTTAGATACATTTATGTAAACAAAATGTATCTTTTTCAGGTTCGGATGCGTCTGCAGAAATCTAAAGGAACTTTAAAGCCCTGTGTAACCCTTCCAATGCTGGTCTAGTAAAAAAAAATGCTGGTTGCGTATAATATACTGTAAATAATGTTTTAGAGCAAAGTTGAAATGCAGGGTTATATTCCGCTTTAAGGCCCCTAATCCAGCGCTGGGTCCTCCTGACATTCACAGTTGCGCTCCTGGAAACAGCTAAACCCGAGTGGCTCAGTGCTACTGTGCAGGAGTGAGGCTTCCTACGCCTGTGCAATGCGGCCAAGCTCACTGCCGGATGGGAGCACAGCCAAGCGCACCTTTCCACAAGCCCATGTCAAGAGGTTGGGGGAGGGGGGTCCAGGGCTGGATCGGTGGAGGCAAGGGGGACGGGGTGTATCCAATTCTTCCCTCCACTGAGCGGAGTATCTTAATGGTTCACTTGTTTCCCTGCAGTTACACTTTACCCACTTCACCACTGAGGGGTTTCTCCCCCCCCCCCCCCCCTCCCTCATGGACCAGAGCAATTTTCACCTTTCAGCGCTCCTCCCTTTCATTCGGCTATAACTTTATCACTCCTTATCACAACAAAATGATGTATATCTTGTTTTGTTTTTTTTTCAACACCAATTAGGCTTTCTTTTGGTGGTATGTTTTGCTAAGAAGTATTTTATTTCTGATGGGAATAATAAAAAAAAAAAAAATTGAAAAAAACTCATTATTTCTCAGTTTTCCACCATTAAAGTTTTAAAACAAAACGTTCTGTTGTGGATAAAACCCACACATTTTATTTGCCCATTTGTTCCGGTTATTGCAACATCTACAATATGTCTCTAGTTCAAAGTATAGCCGCAATATTTTATTTGGAAATAAAGGTGTATTTTTTTCATTTTTGCAGCAATAACTAATTAGTCCTTATTTTGCAAAAATAACAGTAATATACCCACATGACATACATATTAAAAAAGTTGAGTCCCTAAGGTATCTATTTATGTATTTTTTAATGTCTTTTTGTAAATTATGTATACTGTATGTACACACCAATGTTTTATTTTGGTAACTATGGGAGAGGTAAGGGGTTAATTTGAATTGGGGATTATTAGTTTATTTAATTTAATGTATTAGGGTGTATTTTTACTATTTGGCCACTAGATGTCCGGAGTCCGGACTTATTACAGAAAGTTATTTTTACTCTTTCATTTCGTCAATGACCACTGGCATCTCATTGCTGCTGATGAGCATTGATCACCGGCACTTGATCGGTGAATGGCAACACGTATTCCCATTAACTGATTGGTGTACTAACGGTTGGTGACAAGAACAGACGCGGGAATGTGCGAAGGGCGATAGTGGCGAGGTACATATGTCTACGCCCTTGGAGCTATTAATAGCCACCAGTGGGGTGTAGATAGACTGCCTCCGCTGCAGTAAATGGTTCAGGAAAGTTGACAGTACTGTACATTTTCCACTGCTCATTACTCTGCTTCTGCAGCATCTCAGTCTGACTCTTATCTTGCTTTGCATGACACAGAATCATTAG